>NW_027062826.1:0-95140 GCF_032884065.1 Artemia franciscana | reverse complement strand
CATGTAGCTATTGGTATCAAAAATCCGTTTTTTAGAGTTTTGGTTACTATTGAGCCGGGTCGCTCCTTAGTACAGTTCGTTACCACGAACTTTTTAATAAAATGAAATAAATTTGTCACTTCGCTGCGAGCAATTATTTAAATTATATTTTTCTAAATAGGTCTGCATGAAGTAAAAACCCGAAAATATGTACTTTTTATTTGTAATTTCCACAAATTTATACCGCATCTCCTGGCAAATAATGATGACCAGACCACAGGCACACACGCAGGCGAGGGATTCACCCACCTTAAATTTGTATAATGCTTAATTTTCTCAGCGAAATGTTTAATTTTCCTGTGTTTTCTTGGTATTTCTTTCGTAAGAGTTGAACCCCCGTCCTCCAAAAAAAAAAATCTCGAATAATAATTTCTCTAATTTTCTCCTCGAATAATAGTTCTTTTCCAAATAAATATTCCTATTTACTTGTCGAATTACGAAGAATGAATATACATTAATCATAATTTTCAGTGAGAAACCCCTTGAGTTTAATGACGGCAGTGAAATCTGATAACCTTGAGTGTTTGTCGATTTGCCGCGATTGACAAAGGACTGAAAAGAGAGTATAATTTCTGGACGTTTGCGCGGCCTTAATCGACGCAAAATTCCCAAACCTCTAGCAACTTTAGCTGCAACAAGATCACTATGGTTCTTCCAAGATAGATTACAATCAAGCTGGAACCCCAAATAACGCACTTCATGCAGTTGTGACAGAGGCCGGCCGTTAAAAAATATCTTTATGGAGGCTTACCAACTCTCCTATAAATCATAAAATTAGTTTTATTAACGTTTACTGACAAAAGGCTCAAACTTGTAAATACAAAAAATGCCTTTAATACCCTATTAACTTTCAACAACAAATCATCGACAGATTGACTAGACATAGTTAAAGCTGTATCATCCGCAAAAGTCTTAATACAACACTCAGGTAAGTAGAAACGCATTGAATCAACATACACAAGGTACAGAAGTGGTCCCAAAACAGACCCCTGAGGTACACCACACCTCACTTGAAAAGGAGAAGAAAACACATCATTTAATACAACTTGAATAGATCTACCACTTAAAAAACTATTAAACCACTTTAAATAATTACCACGAACTCCAAGTGATTGTAGACGTTTGAGTAGTATATTAAAATCCACTGTATCGAATGCTTTTCTAAAATCGATGAAAACGGTCAAAGGGATTTCACCACGTTCAAAGCATTTATTTACAGTATCACAAAAGGAATGCACGGCATCCGACGTCGAGTGACCTTTCCTAAAGCCAAACTGGTTTTCACTTAACATCCCCGTTTTCATAAGGTGATCATAAAGCCTTTTATGCACAATTTTTTCAAATATTTTCGAAAACAAGGGTAGGATTGATATGGGTCTATAATTTTCAATTTCTAGCTTAGAGCCACCTTTGTGAAGGGGGATTAATTTTGCCCTTTTAAGCGCATCAGGGAATGCACCGGTTTGGAGGGAAAGATTGATGATATGGACTAGACATGGCATTAAATAACACATCACTGACTTAAAAGCAGATTAATGCCATCAATCCCTGCTGAATTCGATTTGATTGTTTTCACAACCTTCAGAATTTCATCTCCAGTACAAGGCTGAAATTCAATTTCATTTCCGATTCCTCTACCATCCACAAATTCTTCATTAATTAAATCATTATTAAAGTTCACCAACCCTTGCGCCTGTACGTTTTGCCCAACACTTGAAAAAAACTCAGCAAATTTAGTCGTGATACTTATTTCATCATTAACAAATTCACCTTGAATCAGTAGCGAATTAGGTGGAGCTTCTTTCTCCCCTCCCAATAGGTCATTAATAACTTTCCAAATTCATTTAGTATTATCCTTATTTAAACTCAATTGGTTGGCAAAGTATTCTTTTTTAGCCTTTCTTCTCATAGAGTTTACTTTGTTGCGTATTATTTTGAATTTTTCCAGTTTAATGGCACATCCACTATTTAAATATTCAACATACGCTTGATTTTTCAAATCTGACACTTTAAGAATTTCAATAGTTATCCAGGGCTTCCTGGGTTCACGCTTACGGGGTTTCAAGAATTTCACTGGGCAAGTCTTATCATAAATTGGCTGTATGACCACCATCATACGATCAAATGCACCAGAAGCGTTATCTTTCATAACCATAATCTCACTAAAATCAATGGTACTCAACTCTTGACAAAAACCTCTGTAAATTCACCTTTTTCATATTTCTTTTTATTCGACCACAAGGTACCGCTCCAACAACTGGGAAATGGTCCGAACAAGGGTATAGAACCACATCGGCATAACTACGGTCCAGATACTTAGAACCAACAAAAATATTATCAATAAGAGTGGCTGAATGACTCGTAACACGTGTTGGAATATTTACTATGGGGAAAAGATCATGAGCAACCATCAAATTAAGAAAATCAAAATTCGCTCCATTCAATGTAAGCAGATCAAAGTTGAAATCACCCATACAAATAAAATCTAAACCTGTCCGAGACACCTCACAAGCAAGCTGATCAAACCCACGTTCAAATTCTTCCCAGCTAGCACTTGGTGGCTTATACACAACACTAATCAAAAATTTACTACTTCCCATATCTAATTCCAGGCTAAAACTTTCGAATTTACCCTCTATCCGAACATCAATATCATTTCTAACATGGTATGTCAACGACTTAGAAATCATGAGCAATTAGTGTTCTATTATCAATAGCTTCCCAGCCTAAACAAGACTTGCAGCTTCCTTACTCATCATGGGCCCAATTCCCTGCCTATGTACCCCAGCCTTCCTGCCTGAGTAAACAAATTCTATGTCACCTAATTTCATGATTCCTACCCCTGGGATATGATTTTCTGAAACTCCTAATAAATCCAGTTCAAACCGTCGAATTCGTCAGTCAAAATGTCAATACGATTGTCATTTTTTAACGTCGTAACATTACAAGTTCCAATTTTCATATTGTTTAAGTCATTGAAACTATTTTGGACTCAGGAAAAACAAGAGCTAAGAGCTCATATGGCACTTGTGACGAGGCCAGAAGAGCCAAGAGCCAAGAGCTCATATGGTATGAGCTCTCACAAAATTCCGAGAATCAATAGATCTATTTAAAAGGAAAATCATAGGCATAATACCGGTCGGGATTTAAAATAAGAGCTCTGAGTCACGATGTCCTTCTAAATATCAAAATTAATTAAGATCTGATCACCCACTCGTAAGTTATGAATATCGATTTTTTTCTAGTTTTTCCTCTCCCTTCAGCCCCCCCCCCAAATAGTCGAATCAGACTAAACGATTTTATTAAGTCAATTTTTGCAGCTCCCTGACAGACCTACCAATTTTCATCGTCCTAGCACGTCCAGAAACACCAAACTTGCCAAAGCATTGAACCCCACCCCCTAACTCCCCCAAAGAGAGCGAATCCAGTACAGTTACGTCAATCACGTATCTAAGACATTTGCTTATTCTACCCACCAAGCTTCATCCCGATTCCTCCACTCTAAGCGTCTCCCAATGTCAACAGATCTGGTCGGGATTTAAAATAAGAATTCTGAGACACAAGTTTCATCTAAATAAATAATAAAGATCTGGTCAACCGTTCGTAGGTTAAAAATACCTCAATTTTTCGTTTTTTCAAATTAACACCCCCCCCCCCAGCTCCTCCAAAGAGATCGGATCCGCTTCAATTATGTCAATACGTATCTAGAACTATTACTTATTCTTCCCATCAGGTTTAATCCCGATCTCTCAACTCTAAGCGTTTTCCAAGATTTCTGTTTTCCCCACCAGCTCCCTATGTCTCCGGATCCGATCACCTGTTCGTAAGATAAAGATACCCCAATTTTCACATTTTCCAAGAAATCCTGTTTCCTTCTCCAACTCCCCCCAACATCACAGGATCTGACTGGAATTTAAAATAAGAGCTCTAAAGCACAAGATCCTTCTAAATATCAAATTTTATTTAAATCCAATCACCTGTTCGTAAGTTACAAATACCTCATTTTGTCTACTTTTTCCGAATTATTTTTCCTCCCCCCGACACCACCAAAAAGAGTAGATCCATCCATTTATATCAGTCACGTATCTTGGACTTGTTTTTATTCTTCCCACCCAGTTTCATCCTGATCTCTCCGCTTTAATTATTTTCTAAGATTTCCGGTCCCCCCAACTGTCCCCCCCCCCCAATGACGCTGGATCCGAGTGGGATTTAAAATAAGAGATCTGAGTTACGAGGCCCTTCTAAATATGTAGTTTTATGAAGATCCGATCTCTCCTTCGTAAGTTAAAAATGCGTAATTTTTTCTATTTTTCAAGATTACTCCCCCCCCGAAAATCCTCTTAATAGAGCGGATCCATTCTGATTATGTCAATCACGTATCTAGAACTTCTGCATACTTTTCCCACCAAGTTTCATCCCGATCCCTCCACTCTAAGCGTTTTCCAAGATTTTTGGTCTCCTCCCAAACTCTCCCCAATGTCACCAGATCCAGTCGGGATTTAAAAGAAGAGCTTTGAGAAACGATATCCTTCTAAATACCAAATTTCATTGAGATCCGATCAGCCGTTCGTAAGTTAAAAATACCTCAATTTTTCTAATTTTTCAGAATTAAGCCTCCCCTCCCAAACTACCCCAAAGAGAGCTGTCCGTTCCGGTTATATCAATCACGTATCAAGGACTTGTGCTTATTTTTTCACCAAGTTTCTTCCCGATCTCTTCACTCTAAGTGGTTTCCAAGATTTTAGGTTCCCACCCCTCCAACTCCTCCCAATGTCACCAGGTCTGGTCGGGATGTAAAAAAAAAGCTCCGAGACACGATATCACCCGTTCATAAGTTAAAAATACTTCATTTTTCTATTTTTCCGAAATAACCGACCCCCACTCCCCCAAATAATCAAATCTGGAAAACGACTATTTCTAATTTAATCTGGTTCAGTCCCTCATACACCTGCCAAATTTCATTGTCCTAGCTTACCTAGAAGTGCCTAAAGTAGCAAAACCGAGACAGACCTACAGAATTTGCGATCGCTATATGTCACTTGGTTAATACCAAGTGCCATAAAAAATGATCCCGAATACCAGTGCAGGACGGGGACCAATGAATCTTCTCAAATCTACACCGAAGTGCTTAAGACGCCTTAGAAACGGACATCAAGAAGTCCCTGGGACCTCTAGTAAGTTGGAGGCTTTGTGCAATCCTGGGCCAATCTTGGTCACAACATGGTTTTCAGCATTTGGCCATGTTCTTCTATCAACAAGAGTCGCAATCCTGTGCAGACAATCCCAAGCCTATTACCTCCGACTCATGATATATTCATGCCTAAATATTTTATGCTACTACGGGGATGCAGCCCATAGTAGACAAGTTAGCTAGGACGAGGTTTTTCAGCCCGAAAACTCCAATCAAAACAAACCAAGCCCAGGAGAAATGTCCAATAATAATAGTCCTGTGTAAATGCTGTGTTGTTTACTAAGCTATAATTTCCTCAAGGGGCACCACTCCTCAAGTGGGAAAAGTTGACTGCAAGTTCCCAAGTCTTGCAGGTATACCGAAAGGATCAAGGCATCCCTTTGCAGAGGCCGTTGTCGATGAATCTGGATCTTACGCCCTGACGCAGTTGTCCTCCTATAGAGGATCCTCCCGCAATGGTGTTCTGCATCACCATGCAATGTAACCCATTACTGACAGAAGGTTCGTCACTCATTGGACTTGTGGACACGGCAGTGGGCCCTGTTGAGCGTAAATTTGAGGGTCCTTCTTCCTCCTCCACTTGTATTTATTGCCCCAGGAAAGGGTGCCCTAGTTTCTATTATCGATCTCCAGGGACATAGTCCCCTTGGTCCGTGCCTCCTATTTAGGTACTCTACATACATGTAGGGCATTCCCTTATCTGTTGTCCTCTATCAAAACCTGGCAGGATTATCTAATAATTATCTAATTAATGCAACTAATAAATAGTTGCTGTAAATTCAAACTTTAGTTTTAAGTTAGACTGTAAAGTAAAGAATAAAGATAACACATACTAGCTCTGTTGTCCTTTTTAATCACTAGACAAATTTAAAAAATCCAGGGCTTTTTTCGAGGGAGGGGGACTAGAAAAAATAGAAAAAAACGCATCAATTGTTTACGTTTTTACGAGTCGGCCAAAAACCCTTTCCGCTAGGCCAGAGCATGAAACCCCAGCTTTTATTCCGTATTCTAAACTTTTGATTAGTTTGCTGATGACGATTGTGACTGAAGCCGCTTAAAACTCTTTTTGAAAGTTAGCTTGTGAATTCTACCTATAATTTTTTAATGTATAGCCTCAGGTCATAATCTTACCCTTTATACTAAGGAATATATCTCAATAAAATTCCTGAACTGAATGAGCTTTCTAAGCAATATCCGTCATCATGTAATAAAAGTAATAAAAGGGATATCATTTAGATCCGATGTTTATTACAAACGGACATTGGTCACTTGACTCCCGGAATGGGGATATCCTCTTTGGGATACCTAAGAAGCTATTGCTGACGAAGGCTTATTCACTCTTCACTTGGGATACAATATTTTATAGAATCGTTTCTTTCATCAGATACCTCAAATAAATTAAAAATGGAGACAAGACGCCCACTGTTAATAATTTGGTAAACTTAGCATATTACAATTTTAAGATAAAGAACAATGAAGTCTCTGATTTTCTATAGTTTATTTGAATCTAGGCTTGGGCATGTCTTCTAGATCTAACACAGTAGGGATTGAAATCTGTCTAAAGTTTTGTATATGACTTGCTACTACACTTGAGCCGAACATGTTTGACATCGATTAAACTAAGGACCGTCATTCCAAAAATGCTAAATAGATTTTTTTCTTCTAAATCTTCTAGATCTAGGCTTCTAGAATGTCTTTTAGATCTTATACGTGAGGGATTAAAAACTATCTAAAGTTTTTTGAGTATAAGTTGTTACTACACTTTTTTGTAGTAACAACTTATTACCACACAACGTATTACCACACAACCTAATATTTGTGATTTCGATTAAACTCAGAACCGCTATTCGAAATATGCTTATTGGATATTTGTCTTTTAGATGTTCTAGATCTAGTGTTCTAGAATGTAGAATGTCTAAAATATCTTCTAAATCTAATGCGGGAGGGATTTGAACTATTTAAAGCTTTTGTATGTAAGTTGTTACTACGCTTGAACCAAACGTGTTTGATTTCGATTTAACTCAATACCATCATTCTAAAAATACTGAATAAAGTTGTTTCTTCTAGATCTTCTAGATTCAGGCTCCTAGAATGTCTTCTAGATCTAATACAGGAGGGATTTAAAAATGTCTAAAGTTTTTGTATATTAGTTAATACTTCACTTGAACCGAACATGTTCGACTTTGGTTAAACTCAGGACCATTATTCTAAGTTGCTGTTGTCCTTTAGAAGTAATCTTCTAGAATGTAGAATGTCTAGAATATCTTCTAGGTCTAATACGGAAGGGATTTGAAACTGTCTAAACTTTGTGTGAATTATTAGTTACTATACTTGAACGAAACATGTTTGAATTCAATTTAAATCTGGACCATCATTCCAAAAATGCTGAATAAATTTTTTTTCTAGATCTAGGCTTATAAAATGTCTTCTAGATCTAATAAAGGAGGGATTTAAAACTGTCTAAAGTTTTTGTATATAAGTTGTTATTACACTTAAACCGAACATTTTTGACTTCGATTTAACCCAGGACTGGCCTTCCAAAAATGCTGGATGGATCTTTGTCTTCTAGATGTTCTAGACCTAGTTTTCTAGAATATAAGATGTCTAGAATATCTTCTAAGTCTAATACGGGAGGGATTTGAAACTGTCTAAAGTTTTTGTATGTAAGTTGCTATTACGCTGGAACCGAACATTTTTGACTTCAATTAAACCCAGGACCGTTATTCCAAAATGTTGGATGAATCTTTATCTTCTAGATCTTCTAGACCTAGTCTTCTAGAATATAGGATGTCTAGAATATCTTCTAAGTCTAATACGGAAAGGATTTGAAACTGTCCAAAATTTGTATGTATTATTAGTAATTACACTTGAACCAAACATATTTGACATGGATTTAACTCAGGACCATCATTCTAAAATGCTGAATAATTTTCTTTCTTCTAGATCTTCTAGATCTAGGCTTCTAAAATGTCTTCTAGATTTAGTAAATGAGGTATTTAAAACTGTCTAGATTTTTTGTATATAAGTTGTTATTACGCTTGAACCGAACGTTTTTGACTTCGATTAAACCCAGGACAGTCATTGCAAAAATGCTGGATGAATCTTTGTCTTCTAGATCTTCTAGACCTAGTCTTCTAGAATGTAGAGTGTCTAGAATATCTTCTAAGTCTAATACGGGAGGGATTTGAAACTGTCTAAAGTTTTTGTATATAAATTGTTATTGCGCTTGAACTGAACATTTTTGACTTCAATTAAACCAGGACCGTCATTCCAAAAATGCTAGATGAAGCTTTGTATTCAAGATCTTCTAGACCTAGCAGGATATCTAGAATATCTTCTAAGTCAAATATGGGAGGCATTTGGAATTGTCTAAAGTTATTGTATATGAGCGGTTTCTACATTTGAGCCGGACATGTTTGACTTCGATAAAACTCAGAACTATCATTCCAAAAATGCTGAGTAGATTTTTGTCTAGATATTTTAGATCTAGGCTTCTAGAATGTCTTCTAGATGTAATGTAGGAGGGATTTAGAACTGTCTAAAGTTCTTGGTATATAAGTTTTTACTATACTTGAACTGAACATTTTCGACTTCGATTAAACTCAGGAACGTCATTCCAAAAATACCAAATGAATATTTTTCTTTTACATTTTCTAGTTCTAATCTTCTAGAATCTAGAAAGTCTAGAACATTTTTAAAATCTAATACGGGAGGGATTTGAAACTTTCAAATGTTTTTGTATATTAGTTGTTACTACACTTGAACCGAACATGTTTGACTTCAATGAAACTCAAGACTATCCTTCCATAAATGCTGAATAAATTTTTTTCTTCTAGATCTGGGCTTCTTGAATGTCTTCTAGATTAATAAAGGAGGGATTTAAATTTGTCTAAAGTTTTTGTGTATAATTTGTTACTACCCTTGACCCGAAAATTTTTGACTTCGATTAAACTCAGGACCGTCAGTCCAAAAATGCTGAATATTTTTTGGCATTTTGTCTTCTATTAAACTTTGTCTTCTATATCTTCTAGATCTAGTATTATAGAATGTATAATATCTAGAATGTCTTCTAAGTCTAATACGGGAGGGATTTGAAACTGTCTTAAGCTTTTGAATATAAGTTGTTACTAAGCTTGAACCAAACATGTTTGACTTCGGTTTAACTCAGGACCATTATTCCAAAAATCCTGCATACAAATTTTTCTTCTAGATCTTCTAGATCCAGGCTTCTAGAATGTCTTCTAGATCTAATACAGGAGGGATTTAAAAATGTCTAAAGTTTTTGTATATTAGTTAATGCTACACTTGAACCGAACATGTTTGACTTCGATTAAACTCAGGACCATTATTCTAAAAATGCTGAATAGTTTTTTGTCTTCTAGATCTTCTAGATATAGTCTTCTAGAATGTAAAATGTTTTAAATAAATTCTAAGTCTAATAAAGGAGGGATTTGAAACTGTCTAAAGTTTTTTTATGCAATTTTAGTTACTACACTTGAACCAAACATGTTTGACTTCGATTTAACTCAGGACCATCATTCCAAAATTTTGAATAATTTTTTTCTTCTAGATCTTCTAGATATAGGCTTCTAGATTGTCTTCTAGATCTTATACAGGAGGGATTTAAAACTGCGAAAGTTTTTGTATATAAGTTGTTATTACGCTTGAACCGAACATTTTATACTTCGATTAAACCCAGGACCGTCATTCCAAAAATGCTGGATGATTCTTCGTCCTCTAGATCTTCTAGACCTAATCTTCTAGAATGTAGGATGTCTAGAATGTCTTCTAAATCTAATACGGAAGGGATTTGAAACTGTCTGAAGTTTTTGTATATAAGTTAATACTACACTTGAACCGAACATGTTTGATTTCGATTAAACATAGGACCCTCATTCCAAAAATCCTGAATAAATCTTTGTGTTCTAGATCTTCTAGATCTAGGCTTGTAGAATGTCTTCTAGATCTAATACGGGAGCGATTTAAAACTCTCTGAAGTTTTTGGATATAGGCTGTTATTACACTTGACCCGAACGTTTTTGACTTCGAATAAACTCACGACCGTCATTCCAAAAATGCTTAATAAATATTTGTCTTCTAGATCTTCTAGATCTAGTCTTTTGGAATGTAGAATGGCAAGAGTGACTTCTATATTTGATACGGGAGGCATAGTTATTACACTTGAACCGAACATGTTTGACGTCGATTAAACACAGGACCGTCATTTCAAAACTGATAAGCACAAAAAAAAGAAATAAAAAGTAGAGGATCTATCATAATTTTTCTGCTTTTAATTCCATCGAAAATTATAGATGTGTCATAAGGTCCGATTAAAAAAAAAAAAAAAAAAAAAAAAAAAAAAAAAAAAAAAAAAAAATCAGTAAAATTCTGAATAAAGTTAAAAACTATAGTTTCTTCAAATGTTTCCAAATTAGAAAAAGAAAGTTTTATAAGTAGCATTAAACCTCTTTCTTTTTTTTACTGTACTGTGTTTAGACTCAAAATTTATTAAAGCGATGTATTTGGCTTTAATCTAGTAGAGTCAATTAAAAGGAGGGGACAAAGGATGACATTCCCCGCCTAGATTTTCAGTACCCGCTTAGATGTTGAAAAATATTTTTTAAGGATATGTTTAACGAAGAATGTCCCTTTTTGTATTTTCACAAAAAATTGAAAACAACGATAAATTCACCCTCCAAGATTTTGAAAATACATTTACTCCCCCCCCCCCTCACAACCCCAAATTTTCGTGAGTTGACGCCACAGATTTAGTCTTTAAGACTGCTGCTAGACATAACGAAGATTATTTTATCAGACTGAAAATTTTTGCCATATACTAATGACAAACACAAATAGTATTGAAACACAAATGCATGTATTTATTCTCTAACAATGAATACAAGGGAAGCTTTAATTAGGTTTTTTTCTGAATTTTTAGCCCCAAGTAGGTGTGGGTGTAATGATTTATTCTTAGGAGTGGAGGCACTATGGGTAAAGTCTTATTATATCAGGTGAATTATTAGAAAGTTTTAAATAAATTTGATAAGGTTTTGATTGTTTTTAGGTGGTGTTCGTAGACACTCTCGTCCTGCGTGCTAGCCTGACCTCAGGTAATGTTAATTCATCTCGTTTTTTTTTTTTTTTTCTATTTTGGACTACCTCTAACTGAGTGATTAAGCGTACGTGGCCTTAGAGGTGGGGGTGGGGTAGACACTAGAAGGCAAAACAAAACAATATGGAATTTTAAATCTTCAGCTTAATGCAATACTTTAGTAAGCTTTAAGTAAGGAAGGTCAAGTTGTGAACCAAAGAGCGTTAACTGTGTAAAAACCTATTAAATTTGTATTGATCTATTTCCCATTGCTTAAAGATTGAGGTATCCCTGAAAATATATATTTTTGACAACGCTGTGACACAGCAAAGGCAATAGGAATTTCTCTACTGATGTGTAAGTAAGTAAGTGTAAGTAAGGAGCGACATGGTAAATGAAACTTTAAAACAAGAAATTTCAATAAGAAGTATTACATCAAAAGATTTTGTACGTTAATTTCATGAAATAAAAATTCATTAAGTTTAATGTTACCCATTAAAAGCTGAGAGCCTGAGAGAATTTTCCTGATTAAAAAAAAAAGAAAAATATCCCCCAAAAAACAAGCGATCTAAATGAAAATCATACCTTCAGATTCAGTATATCAGAGACCACTATTGTATAGGTTTCAAGCTTGAATCTGCAAAACATTGAATATGTACTTCCTGTCAGAAGAACAACCGCAGATACGTGTTCGTTTCGATTTTTTTTTCCACCAAGGTGTGATCCTTTCGAAGGACTGGAAGCCTAGAGGACTGGAAGATTACTCATTTGAGGGGAAACTAACAGTTCTAGTTCCTTTTGAAATTAAACGAAAAAACTGGAGGGCAGCCAGCCCCCTCCCATACAACTTTTTTCCCAATGACATCGGAAGGAGTATCCCATTAATAACTCCGAGCAGTCACATATTTCGCTACTCCGAGCAGACATATATCACGTTATTCTGAGCAGACATATATTTCATTACTCCAAATAGATACAAACTCCAGTGATCCGAGCAGAACCATATCACATTGCATTCAAAAGGCAAATATGGCATTATCATAATTTTTAGGCGAGAAGGAAAACTTTTGGAAATGCATGTAAGCTATTATTTCTTGCTGAAACAAGGCCATGACAAACTTTTAATTGAAAAATGCCTGTCAAATATGTCCATGTTAAATTTTGAAGATTTAAACTGTCCTGCATATCCGTTTAGAATGCATAACCACAAGGATGATATCTAATTTCTTATTAAATGAATCCTAGACAAATTGTTTCTCAGGATATGTGTATAAGATATTCTAGGAAGAAGAAAAACCGAACCATTGGTAATAATTGGGATCGCACCAGGTGTATAATGAATGTTGATAAGTAGCAGATATTTGTAAACCTCCCATTCCCCCATCCCTACCCAATGACCTTTTGAAAACCACCAAATCTATAAACACTTCATAGCTCAGGTTTTATAAGATTTTTCTATACTTGAAAAAAACCTCACATATCATCTTGTAAAATAACAATTAAATGAAATGAGTATTATCCTATTAATACATCCGACCACACCCATAGGTCCTATTCCTAATGTCATGGTTCGGAGCACATTGGTTTTCAAGCACCGGAGTTTGCGCATGAGTTTGGAACCCCGTATTCTCATCCTGGGTTCCAAGTCCCCCACCAAGGCCCCAATGTCCTCAAGCCTCCCCCATTTTTTCAAACTTTGAATTTGTTTTTTTCATTATTGATGTTGATTATCGATTATCGATTACCGGTTATTAATCATTGATTATCGATTGTCAATTATCGATTATTGATTATCGGTTAGTGTTAAGCGTCATTATACATCGTAATAAGTTAATTGCAAAATCGGTTTCTCAATCGGTGTTGGACATATGATAAATGCCATCAATGATTTGTTTCCTGGGGCTTTTTTGGAATCATTCCGAGAATATTCAGACTACCGTGATTTGAGATAATTGCTAGACATACATATTCTTTAGATAATCCATAAAACACATTTCAATCCCCAACAATTGTAATGAATACGAACGGCCAGGTATCCTTTTTGTAATTCAATGATCTTGGGCATATTGATGTTCCATTACCGGGATTGTGCATGAGTTCGTGTCTCCACATTCCCATCCAGGGCCCCATGTTCCACTCCATGGTCCAACTGCCCCCCTTTCATGGACTTGGAATTTTCTGGGACTTGGGTTTTTCGTTACTAAGAATTTTTTGGGGACGTGCTAAGAAATTCTCGGAAACCAGTATGTATATTCTAGAATCAATTTACTACATTCAAGTTACATTCATTCAAGTTCCCTTATGGTGACCCAGCACCCTAAATGAACCCAAATGAACCTAATTTGAATGCAGTTTATTGAATGCAGTCATTTATCCATGCAATAAATCCCATGACAGCCCTCACACCTGGTTTTCTGAGACAAAAATTGAGTCAACAATATTTTTAGCTTCTAAGCAGTTTTCTATTGATTTTGTGAAATATATGTGGTTTTTCCAGATTGGGACTTAGAATTTTTTTTCACTTTAGGGACGCCAAGAATTTCTTAGTATGCTTCCAAGAATTTCAAGAATAATCCGTTATCTGATATTGTGTACATATTCATGTTGTCAGTGAAACAATACAATACATCATGCAACAGCCCTCACATCTGGTCTTTTTAGAAATAGATACTGTGGTAGCCAATTCCCATATATGCTTATGGAGTTGCTAACACCTTTTTTAGCATCATTCTGAGAATATGCTTTATATTTCCCAAGAATTTCTTGGCATTTTTCTGAGAATTTCAAGAAAGTTACATTATTTGGTATTGTGTAATCATTCATGCTGCCAGTGAAACAATACAATACACCCTATGATAAGACAACCCTAACATCTACTTTTTTTAGGCAAACATTGAGTCAACAGCATTTTTAGCTTCTAGGCAGTTTTCTACTAATTATATGAAATTTATGGTTCCTTTAGGATTTTTATGGTTCTTTCCGAATTATTTTGGGACGTCTTTGTGTGATGATTTTGATAATACCATGTATGGTTTTGATGATGTCATAGAGGATTCTCTTATATTAAGCGCAATTTTGAAAATGTAGTACAAGATGTTTGACAACATTCCACAAGATTTTGGTAATACCACACAAGAAGATCTATAAGCACTTGGAAGAAAATTTTACCATTATTCCATCCGAATGTCGTATGGCACCCTTCCAAAACAATCAAATGAAAGAACAAGTTGTAATAACCAGTAAAACTTACGTAGAAATCATTGATATTGTCTATGTTAACCTCTTTACCAGCATATCATGTCAAATTCTAATATAAACCTGATAGAAAAAAACATGAATTTTGAGAATCAATAAAGATTTCTAAGGGTGCCTTCCTTGAATAAAGGTTGTTTCTAATATGTGACATCAAACATTTTTCTTAAAACGAACAAATTGCAAAACAAATACTTGATTTAAGTCTGCAACTTTTCTAATATTTTTTACCAATTTAACAACTTATTGTCCTATACCCTCCCCCATAAATATATTCACTTGACATAGCCATTTCCTAATAACCTGTTAAATTTACGTTAGCACCATTTCAAATTCTCTATTACAGCCTCATTATCACCATATAATTTTCAATACTAATATAAACCTTTTAAAAATCCCTATTATAACACTAAAATGCAAAGGAACAGTTTTGTTGAAGCAATGTTTACATAGAATATCGCACATTATCATTGAAAATCTTTGAACATTTTGAATATCTATCTATATATATGAAAATAAGTTGTTTGTCTGTGTGTCTGTCTACTGACGTCATGTTTGTGTGTCGACTGACGTCATGTTTGTCAACTGACATATCTATCTATTTATATAAAAATAAGTTGTCTCTGTGTCTGTCGAGTGACGTCATGTCACCATGTCATGTCGTCATGAAGTTAGTTGTCGTCATGTTTGTTATGGCGATGACGTCATTAAAGGTATTTAAGACATTAATTCACGGAAAAATGTTTAATTGTAAGAAGATCGTGGACGGAAAAATGTTTAATTGTAAAATGACTGAAGAACCTACAATGGCATCAGCCGAGGAAGCTGCTCAAAGAGTCTATGCCAAAAAACTTGCCGCTGATAGAGAAAGTAAGAAAAGAAAGCGTGCCGAGGAATGACAAGAACAGCAAGAAAACAGGCTTGCGGCTGATAGAGAAAGTAAGAACAGAAAGCGTGCCGAGGAATCACAATATATAGGTATATTGTCAGCTGATGAAATTACAGACCGGGACACCAGGACACAAATGACGACCGGGACATCGGGACACAGGGAATATAAATGACGACCGGGAACCTCAAAGAGAAATTACAGACTGGGACACCGGGAATATAAATGACGACCGGGACACAGGGACACAACTACAACGGGGACGCCGGGGGCACAGGGAAGATATATAAATGACGACCGGGACGCAGGGATTGTTCGAAGAGAAATTAAAGACCGGGACACCGGGACACAAATGACGACCGGGACACCGGGACACAGGGAATATAAATGACGACCAGGACACTCAAAGAGAAATTGCAAACTGGGACACCGGGACACAAATGACGACCGGGACACAGGGAATATAAATGACGACCGGGACTAGGTGTTGGGGTGGCGCCAAGCGCCCCCCAACAGCTATTATATGTATATATATATATATATATATATATATATATATATATATATATATATATATATATATATATATATATATATATATATATATATATATATATATAAATAAGTTGTCTGTGTGTCTGTCGATTGACGTCATGTCATCATGTCATGTCGTCATGAAGTTAGTTGTCGTCATGTTTGTTATGACGATGACGTCATTAAAGGTATCTAAGACATTCGTTCACGGAAAAATGTTAAATTGTAAAATGACTGAAGAACCTACAATGGCAACAGCCGAGGAGGCTGCCCAAAGAGTCTATTCCAAAAAACTTGCTGCTGATAGAGATAGTAAGAAAAGAAAGCGTGCCGAGGAATCACAAGAACAGCAAGAAAACAGGCTTGCGGCTGATAGAGAAAGTAAGAACAGAAAGCGTGCCGAGGAACCACCAGAGCAACGCGAAACCAGACTTGCCGTTAAAAGAAAAAGTGAAAAAAGAAGGCTTGCCGAGGAATCACAAGAACAGCAAGAAAACAGGCTTGCGGTTAATAGAGAAAATGAGAAAAGAAAGCGTGCCGAGGAATCAAAACAACAGCGTGAAATTAGGCTTGCGTCTCAAAGAGAAATCACCAAAAGAAAGCGTGCCGAGGAATCACACCTACTTTCAAAGTAAAAGGGCAAATTTATCATAGAGCAGCGTCCCTACTACCATTCTCAGGCGAGAATCATAGATTTTTATAATTGTATACTTCATCAGTGATAGAAATTCTGAATTGAATGCAGGTTGCGAAATTTCTCCCGACGTTGAAAGGACAATCGTTTCCCAATTGCAACATCTTTTCCACGAAAATAATAATTCAGTGCGTCTGTTCAAAACAGCCGTCGATTTGATGCCTACTGTTACGCATAAAATTGTTATTTCCGCTGACAAAACGCCTCTTGGCCAACATGTGCGTAGATACAATGCTCCAACTATCGATGAAGTGGCAATCATTATGGTCGGTGATAAGTTTTTACCTTGAGATATTATTCTTCATAAGCGAAACGCTCAGTTGGTAAGAATTGCTGAAACTCATCGATTCTACGATGCCCTACAATATCCTATCATTTTTTGGGGTGGAGCCGACGGCTATCACTTTAATATTAAATTGATAAATCCAGCCACTAACAAAGAAATGAATAAGAAATACAGTACAATGCATTATTATTCCTATAGAATAATGATTCGGCAGGATGAAGACAATTATATTTTAAAATGCTGTCAATTGTTTCACCAATACGTCGTTGATATGTATGCAAAAATTGAATCAGAACGTTTGCTATTTATCCGTCTGAATCAGACCAAGCTTTGCTCTGAACAATATATTCATTTGCGAGATGCAGTTGTATATGACGGTAATACCACAAACGTTAGAAGATTAACGATTTTACCTTCGTCATATGCTGGCAGTCCCCATCATATGCATGAATATGCTCAAGATGCTATTGCGTATGTTCGTCTCTATGGTCGTCCAGATTTATTTATTACATTTACATGAAATCAATCTTGGGACGAGATAAAGCAGCTTTTACTTCAAGGACAATCGGCGGTTCATAGACATGACATTACGGCCCGTGTCTTCCGGCAAAAGTTGAAATCACTGATAAACTACACAGTAAAACTTGAAGTGTTTGGGTCAGTGCGATGCTGGATGTATTCAGTGGAATGGCAAAAACGAGGATTGCCACACGCACATATACTAATCTGGCTACATTATAAAATTACTTCTAACGAAATTGATGATGTGATTTTCGCTGAAATACCTGATGAAAATGTCGATAAGGGGTTCTATGATATTGTTGAAAAAATATGATACATGGACCTTGCGGTGCACTGAACGAAAATTCACCATGCATGGCCAAAGGAAGGTGCACAAAGCAATATCCTCGACTTTTAGCACCCAACACAATTATTGGCAATGATGGTTACCCACAATATTTTTTATTTTATTTATTTATTTATATCTTTATTTCCCTCAAAAAATGAGGAGTACGCTACAATATAATATAAAGAAAAAACAACTGATAACACTTACAATCAAAACCTATCAAATATTGATCGAACATTTAGATTAGCCTATAAATCATGAAGGGCCAGACCTGTTACTAAAAAACGGAAATAAATTGTGGCCTAAAAGGCTAATTTTCGCCCTATCTTCAAAGGTTTTATATTTTTTCTTTATACAGACTACAGGATCCTTCACATTAAGCTTTAAAACAATCTCAGTGTTACTAAAAGAAAGGGGGAAACCAAGTAAAAATTTACAGAATTTAAAATAAGCAACTTTAATGGGCGAAAGATCAGAAGGTCTGAAATTTCGGAAGAGGAGGGACGGGAACAATACGTGAGGCAGAGCAACAGCGCTATACATACGACCAAGGACGTCCCGACGGTAAAGACCCCGAAAACGAATTAAAAGACCAAATGCCTTGCTTAGTTTCATCTGAACATGCTGAACCAGGACTGGTTTAAAATCTCTTTTCGAAGCAGCATAAGGTAATCCCAAATAAGTGACTATTGGCGACGACTGAAAAGTAACACCATTGCCCCAATCGAGAGTCGCCCTGACATTATCCTCTAAACAATTTACAACAAAAAATTGACATTTTTCAAAACTGATAGAAAGGCCCAAACCTTTTAAACAATTAATTAAAATATTAAAATTAGAAACAAGACTAGACTTGGACCGGCTTAGAAGGATAATGTCATCAGCATATGCAATGTAAGACAGATTTCGAGATAATGAAACAAACGAGCAGGAAAGAGAATTAAGGGCAGTAGCTAAACAAGAATTGAATATATAAGGAGAAATAATTCCTCCTTGTCTAATTCCTCTACACACTTGAATTAATTTGGACTGAGATGAAGACGAACTCGGACAGATACGGATCTTTAAACCAGAATACCAAGAGCGAAGGACTCGTATGATAGCTAGGGGCAATCCAGCATGGATTAAAGTGAGCAGAGCGGATGCATGAGAAATGTTATCAAAGGCCCCTTTGATATCAATCAAGAGGGCGTATAGCGGTTGACCAGAGATTCTCGCTTCTTCAATAACTTTGCTGAAAGATGCATGGGCATGGTCACATCCCAAACCTCTCTTGAAACCAACTTGATTAGAACCAGTGTCAAGAATTTCAAGAAGATCCTTCAAACACAACTCAAACACTTTCCCAATCATAGAACCCCTAGTAATTGGCCTCCAGGAACTACAAGATGACAAGTCTTTTTTCCCGCTCTTAGGAATAAACGTAACTATGCCAATATAGAATGACGATGGTACTAAACCAGTAGTAAGTAAAAGGTTGAAAAATGCCAGTAAAGTAATAAGAAAAGAAGAAGAAATAAATATAGACGAAGATTTACTGAAGATGGGGGTAAAACAGCAATAATGAAGATGCGTAACGGTACCACCATCGAAGTAGATAACCAGTGGGTTTTTCCATATTCCCCATTATTATCAAAAAAATTTAATGCACATATAAACGTTGAATACTGTAGCTCCGTAAAGGCAATCAAATACATATGTAAATACGTCAACAAAGGCAGTGATATGGCAGTTTTTGGCTTGGAGTCTGAAATAAAAGATATCGACGAAATCGTATAGTATCAGGCTGGAAGATACATAAGCAGTAATGAAGCTGTTTGGCGAATTGTTTCATTTCCGATACATGAACGTAGTCCAGCTGTTGTTCACTTAGCGGTACATTTACAGAATGGTCAACGTGTTTATTTTTCAGAAACTAACGTGCAACAAAGAGCCCTGAATCCACCGGATACAAAGTTAACTGCTTTCTTTTCGCTATGCAAAAATGATTCTTTTGCAAAAAAACTGCTGTATACTGAAGTGCCTTCGTATTACACGCGGAATACTAAAAATAAAATATTTGAACGTCGAAAACAGGGTAAGTCAGTCGACGGCCAACCTACCATCTTCAAAGATACCACGATAGGAAGACTCTATACCGTTCACCCCATTCAACATGAATGCTTCTTTCTACGCCTGCTTTTGGTGAATGTACCCGGTCCGATGTCCTTTGAGTATTTGAGAACTGTAAACGGTACTATACATAACACTTACCGTAGTGCATGCCAAGCTCTGAATTTATTGGAAAATGACCAACACTGGGATAACTGCATCAATGACGCGTGCGAAACGTCAACTCCAAGTCAAATTCGTGCATTGCTTGGAATCATTCTAACAACTTGCTCTCCTTCAGCTCCTACAGAGCTATGGGGAAAATATAAATCGAAAATGTCCGAAGATATACTCCATCGAAAACGGTTAGAGACGTCAGATATGACTTTTGATTTTACATCAGAAATTTATAACTACACTTTAGTTATTATAGAAGATTTGTGCGTATGAATGGCTAACAAACCTCTTCCGGATTTGGGAATGCTTTCACCTAATCGTACCGCTACTGTTTCGACATGTGTAGAATTGGATCGTGAACAAAGTTACAGTACGAGTGATCTATTGTCGTATGCACAAAATAACATTTCCAAGTTAATGTCGGAACAAAAAGACATTTATGATACGATAATGCATTGTGTCGATAGCAACGTTGGAGAAATTTTCTTTTTTAATGCGCCAGGAAGTACTGGTAAAGCGTTTGTGATAAAAATGATTCTGGTATCAATTCGATCAAAAAAAAGATATAGCGTTGGCAATTGCGTCGTCCGGAATAGCCACAATGTTGTTGCCTGGTGGAAGAACTGCTCATTCCGCTTTGAAATTGCCTCTGAATTTGCATTCTACAGAAACTCCCACGTGCAATATTTCAAAATCATCTGGGATGGGTAAAGCATTGCAGCAATGCAAACTTATTATTTGGGACGAGTGCACAATGGCACACAAAAAATCGCTCGAGGCTCTGGATCAATGTTTGAAAGATTTGCGAGGGAATTCGAAACCCTTTGGCAGCACATTAATATTGCTTGCGGGAGATTTCAGGCAAACATTACCTGTAATACCTAGATCAGCCCCAGCAGACGAAATGAATGCTTGCCTAAAAAATTCTAATTTATGGGCACACGTAAAAACATTAAAATTAACTACAAATATGCGTGTCCGATTGCAAAACAATGACTCTGGTCAAACATTTTCAGATAAATTGCTGGCAATTGGAAACAGAAAGCTCCCAGTAGACTCAATTTCAGGCCATATACAACTACCTGCTGAATTCTGTAATTTAGTGACGTCCAAAAATCAATTGATTAAAAAGGTATTTCCGAATATTCTAAACAATTATAAAAATAATAAATGGCTAAGTGAAAGAGCGATTCTTGTACCCAAAAATATAGACGTCCACGAAATCAACAATATTGTTTTAACCAAGATTCGAGACCAGGCAGTCCTTTACAAGTCAGTCGACACAGTTTTGGAACCAAACAGGTGGTTAATTATCCATCTGAATTTTTAAATTCCATGGATCTTTCAGGGTTTCCACCACACGTGCTACAACTAAAAATAGGCGTACCAATAATACTGTTAAGAAATATCAACCCACCAAAGCTTTGCAATGGCACGCGACTCGCCGTAAAAAAAACAATGGAAAACGTAATAGAGGCCACAATCTTGACAGGGCCTTTTGAGGGTGAGGCTGTTCTTATTCCTCGCATTCCCATGATTCCAACGGATCTGCCTTTTCAATTTAAAAGATTGCAATTCCCAATTCGATTAGCATTTGCAATCACCATCAACAAAGCTCAAGGTCAATCATTAGAAAAATGTGGTATAGATCTTAATACTGATTGTTTTTCCCATGGAAAATTGTACGTTGCATGTTCGAGGGTCGGTAAGCCTGACAATCTATTTATTGCAGCGACAATTGTACAGCGAAGAATGTTGTATATTCGCAAGTTTGACGCAGTTAATTTGTATTGTATCTTTCTATCTATCTATCTATATAAAAACGAGTTGTGTGTATGCATGTTTGTTTGTTCATTATAAGTAGATAAGGCTTTGTATATGCACAGACAATGGGAAAGCCAAGAATGTTGTATATTCGCAAGTTTTACGTTGTTCAAAACACATATATAAATCTATCTATATTTATAGGTGGTACACAGGGACACAACTACAATGGCGCGTAACTAATATGGCACTTAACAACTTACGCGCGCGGGGGGGGGGGGGGCTTGGGGGGTGCAAAGCGCCTCCACCAACTAGGTGTTGGGGTGGCGCGAAGTGCCACCCCATCAGTTAGTGTTCTATAAAACAATTTATCATGTTCTCTCTTGATAGTGTAGCTATTCTCATGTCTTAGTTCGTAAACAATTGAATAATCGTTGCTCTATTTTGAATCATACCCAATTTTTACTGTGGTGTTACCTACAGGATACCTGACCAGTTGCACTCATTATAATTTTTCGGAAATCGAAATAAGTTTCATTGATCATTCAAAGAATATGTGTGTCTAGAGATTATCTCACATCACTATGGTATGCATATTCTCGGAATGATGTCAAAGAGGCGCCAGGAAACAAAGCAACTGATGGTTTTTACCATATATCCAAATCTAATTGAGAAATTGATTAAAAAATCAACTTACTGCGATATAGTGAAGCTTAACACTAATCGATAATATATATTCAACAATCGATAATCGATAATCGATAAACCACAATGAATAATTAATATTCAAAATCAATGATCAAAAATCAATAATAAATCATCAATCCTTGTTGTCAATAATCAATAATAAACGATCAATAATCAACATCAATAATCAAGAGATAAAAAAATAAATTGAAAGTTAAAAAAGGTTGAAGGAGGAGGGGTGGGGGCATTGGGGCCTTGGTGGAGGATTTAGGGCCCTGGATGGGAATGTGGGGGCCCAAACTCATGATCAAGGTCCGATAATGAAAAACTGTTGTGCTCAGGATCATTACATAAGAAGCAGTGCCTATGGGTGTGGTCGGACGTATTAATAGGATACTACTTGTTTAATTTAATTGTTAATTCATAAGGTAATAGGTGAGGAGAAGTTGTCAATTGTAGAGAAGGATCATAAAACCTGGGCTATGAAATGTATATAAATTTGTTGGCCTTTAAAAAGACCATTGCGTAGAGATGGGGGAATGGGAAAGTTAAAAAAATCTGCTATTGATCACCATCTATTGCCCACTTTTTGTGATCCAAATTTATACCACAGGTTTCGTTCTTATTCTTCCTAGAATGTCTTATACAAATACCCCGAGACGGAATTCGTCCAGAATCCATTTACGACAAAATCAGATCTCATCCTTGGGGCTGTGTATTCTAAATGGATAGACAGGACAGTTGAAACCCTCCAAATTGAATATAGGAATATTTGACATGGATTTTTCAGTTAAATGTTTATCAGTGAGTACACCACCAACTACATTTAGGGCAACCGCTCAAAATAACTTCATATTTTCTTTTCTTCCTCTTGAATTAGACTTATTTTCTTCCTACCTTCATAGAATGGGGGAATCACTCGGTCACAGAATCCCCGTCTTTTCATATGACGGAGTGTAGTCCTCCGCAAGTCTTTATTGTAGACATGCACATTATAATTTATATGCCAGTGATAGCAGGACACATCACTAAAGTACATATTCAGCAATAAAAATGCGCACTCAAAAATTACATCACACGAGGAAATCTTTAAACCAATGTATTCACAATCAAAAAACACGAAATATCTTTGAAATTGCTGTGACACCTTGATCAAACTCATTTTATTATTTGATAACAAAACTTAGTTTATTAAACATCGTGTCACTTAAAGCTCACTTCAACTATTGAATAAAAATATATGGGAAACGAAGTTCAGGTAATAATGTTTCTATGAATTTCCTTACTTTTCGGAAGTTGACATTCCACTATATATGGAGGACTTTCATTAAACTCATTGAAGGGTCTGCTCTGTCTGCTCGGAGTAATTAACGGGGCACTACTATCGGAGACAACCGCCTGGGTCAGCGTAGTTGGAAGTCCCATTAGCTGTGTCTTTGGGGACGACATTACCCTCATAACCACTTGGAAAAGAGATGCATCCTATGCAACTTGCCCTTTATACACATAAATTATTTATATTTGGGAAGTAGAACTATACGGCAATTTTTTTGTCGTAATTTTTTGAGGAGAGGGGATTTACCACGGGGAAAATTTTCCGTAGAGATTAAAGTTTCCTGGAGGACTTTTCCAGGGAAAATTGCAAATAGGAAAGAGGGAAAAGCACTGAAGTTATGCAGCTTGCCCTTTATTTACATATAATATTTGTTATTGGGAGAGAATTTTTTCGAAGGGATTTTTTGTGGGGAGATCTTCCACGGGTAGAAATTTTTATGAGAAGGAAATTCCCGGGGGAATTTTCTATGGAGGAAGGAGGGGTATTTTAGGGTGTAATTTGCAAAACGATCAGAAATTGATTAAAACATAAACAAATTTTTTGAGCTGTGAGTAAGAACATTAAAACTGAAGACCAACAGGAATTATTTCATATACGAGGAAAGGGGGCTGCACCCTCCACCCTCATTCTTTACACGCTCAAAAGTATTAAAGTTCTTCAAAAAAAAATCATCAGTCAAATTCAACGGCCCTTGTCTTTGAGCAGCCTTTGTTAAAGAGTTGTGAAACACTATTAAACTGTAGTGTAAAGAGAGATGGTCGAGGAAAGGGTAGTCACCCGCATTTACAACGTAATTTCTATTGGTTTTATTGTTGCTCCTTACTTCCAGCTGAATTTTTTTTTATTAGTTGGTATGGTCAAAGATAGATACAGCCACAACCCATGATCGATTTATTTGAATATTTTATGTTTCAATTAAGGCCAGCCAATAGTTGTGCGGAAAAACTAAAATCAGCAACATAGCAAAATGGTCCAATGGAATATAAATCCATTCACTATAGGGAAGAGTTTTTGGAGTTTATGATTGTTACGAACTCCATGGGGAAAATAACTTGAAAATCAAAAAAAGTGCCGAAACCCTATAGGCCAGTGTGTATTCTCCTGATGAGCCCTTGTGTTGGGTTGTTGCCTCTGAATTATTTGTCTTTTTTTTTTAATGTTTGGTAAATGACGACTTATACTTACTGACGACACGACTGCCTGTCCATGGATTATTCTTTATGGTTGATTGTGTATGGCTATGCTGTTTGACCTATGTGATTGTATGGATGAGTAGGGTTAAGGCCTCATTCAAGTGCTGATCAATATTAATCACTAATGTAGGAAAACAGTCTTCCTTTTCTCCTTCTGTCAATTTTTTTTTTTATGTTTTTGTGTTGTTGCACTGGTGATTTCTCTTCTCATTATAAATGTATCATAGTTGCCGCGTCGCCATCGTCTGAAATTGTTGGGGTGGATGCACGTCTTCTCAATATTTTATTCAGCTTCTTTATGCAGCTTCAAAAACAAATTTTGGTAATTATAATTCTGTGAAACTATTATCAGTAGCGACCCAAGAACAAGAAAAAATAAAAAGAACTCACAATTTGTTATCCAAAAGGCGATAATATCACGCAAAATACTTTTTTATGGATTTGAGTCAAATCTACAATAAATAGCAATCAGATCCAGGCCTTACGATTAGTAATTGGTCAGGAGTTGTCCCATTACTTGATTTCGAGTCACCGTAAATTCTGTAGTGCGCAAGTTTTACTTTTCTCAGCTTCATGGTGACCTTGTTCATCCCTTAAGTGTTCCATCATCTTTTACCTCTGATCACAATATTTATTATTTTCCCAATACTAAAATTTCAAATCCATGTTCCTTTTCCTCCGTACGAAATGTCAGATTTCAATCGTTTAATTGCGAGTCATATAAGTTGCCTGAATCAACTCGAAGGTGCCTCTCATTCGGTATGTTCAAACAATTTGTTACAAATCAAATTCTTTGGCTTCTTAGAAAATAGAATGTATATATATATATATATATATATATATATATATATATATATATATATATATATATATATATATATATATATATATATATATATATATATATATATATATATATATATATATATATATATATATATACGTGGTTATTTCATTGGAGTCTACTTAATCTACAAATCTACTTAATTAATTTCGTCTATTCAATCTATTTATTTTTGTTTTCTAGTTTATTTTATTAGTTTATTATTATTATATTTTTATAAACTAAATTTTTTTACTAATTATAATATTTTTATTTATATCTTATTGTTATATTTTATTTAATTTTTCTTCTCTAAGCAAGTGACTCGTTTGTCTTTCCCCTTCTTGACAGGCCAAAGAGCCTTTAGGGGAATAGTAAAATGTAATATTGTATGCACATTTCATGATGAATAAATTTTATATTATCTTACGAGCTAAGAAAATGCCAGACATCTTGCCTCCAGTTTATCTTAGTTTAAAATATTATAGTTAGCACGGTATTAGTTCTTGTTTGGCCGAGGCATCTCCATGCAAGAAAATTACTTTTACTTGATTTCCTTCTTTTTGCTCTATTATGAATTCATTCCATGCATTCACGAGAGGGCAGGAATAATTAATAATTAGGGACTCTGCTCACCAATTTAGACTAGTGCAAGCAAGGAAAAATGAAAACCAAGCTAGCAACTTCTTAGCATCTCTCAAATACGATTCCACTTAAACCCTTAGATTCTCTGCCATCAAGTTTGCAAGAAGCACGTTTTCAGTTGGTCAAGAGGTCTATTGAAGAGCTCTCGAGAAGTTCCTAGTAACTCATCATAAACTTGAATGCTATGGAGACGCTTGAAAAATATTCCTCTCAAGATATTCAAGTTTGTCTGCAATAGCGCGTTTTCAAGATAACAATTTTTATATGGCGTCTCTAGGATTTTTTTTTCATTTGTGCTAGCGAGGTCCTTATGTTAAGATGCTTGAGGAATTTTTCTTTATAATTATAACTGAATTGATATTTGCCTTTAATTTAGGTTACAACGAATGGAAAATGCAATGTTATTATTATTTTCCCTGGTTTTAGCTACGTTCACAGCGAGATTCAATTAACTAAGTTTTATTACCATAACGTAGCTCTTGGATTTTAACGTTGTTTCTACTAGAGTTTGATTTAATGTAGTTCTTGGATTTTAACGTTATATCTGCAAGTCTTTGGTTTAATGTATCTCTTGGATTTTAATGTTACATCTGCAAGTCTTTGGTTTAATGTAGCACTTGGATTTTAACGTTGTTTCTGCTAGCATTTGGTTTAATGTAGTTCTTGAATTTTAACGTTATATCAGCAAGTCTTTGGTTTAATGTAGCTCTTGGATTTTAATGTTATTTGTGCTAGTCTTAGCTTTAACGTAGCTCTTGGATTCCCTTTGGTAGACTTCTTCGGTGGGACAGTTTTTTTTTTATTAACACATAAATAAATCAAGCAATCATGGTCAAAGCCACATGGCAGTAAAGATTTCTTGGCACATAAGTGTGGCATTCCGTAATATTCTCACTTCTAATGAACTATAATCTATACATTTATTTGTTACCATTAAACTGGAAAACAAAGCAGTAAGAATAACAGGTAAGTATGTTGAAGAGGTGAAGGATACATTTGATTTTTTGAGTCTTGAAAGTGATGCAGAGGGCTTGAAAGGTATTATCCTATTTACTAAGGGTCCAAATAAACGTTCAAGTGGGGATAAATCCATTTATTCAGACAGTGAAAACAGGTGCAAAAGTTTAGATATTTCGATCATATATACAACGACCGTCATCAGTAGAATTACTAAAGTATGTGATCGAAATATCTAGACTTTTGTACATATTTTCACTCTCTAAATAAATGGACTTATCCCATTTAAATGTTTATTTCTTCGACATAGAACAGCAGCGTGGTCTGAGAAAAGGATCCCTTATTTAAGGTGTTACGCCGAAAATACATGTATGTATAGGGAAATGAGACCAACCAAGTATACAACTATAAACTCAATATTTCGTTTGCAATTAGAAGACACAGGTGACTTTGCCACCTTCATTGAAAATTTATTTTACATTTAGGCAAGATTAAAGAGGAAAATTTACATCAAGAGTTTGAATGGAGAGTCCACGTCGTTGGACTCTCTCTGAAAAAATCTAGTGACTAACCCAAAAGTTATTTATTTTGTTTTGTATCAAACAGTTCGTGGTAACGAACTGTAGTAAGGAGCGACCCGGCTCAATAGCAACCGAAACTCTAAAAAATGGAATTTTGATACCAATAGTTACATCAAACGAATCGCATTATAATTTTGATTTTAAATATATAAGATTCGTCAAGATCAATTGTACTCATCATAAGTTACGAGCCTGAGAAAATTTGCCTCATTTTAGAAAATAGGAGAAAACACCCCTTAAAAGTTACACAATCTTAACGAAATTCACACCATCAGATTCAGCGTATCAGAGAACCCTATTGTAAAAGTTTCAAGCTTCTATCTACAAAAATGTGGAATTTTGCATTTTTTGCCAGAAGACAGATCACGGATGCGTGTTTATTTGTTTTTTTGTTTCTTTTGTTTGTTTTTTTCCCAGGGGTGATCGTATCTACTGAGTAGTCCAAGAATGTCTCAAGAGGGCTCATTCTAACGGAAATTAAAAGTTCTAGTGCCCTTTTTAAGTGACCAAAAAAATTGGAGGGCACCTAGGCCCCCTCCCACGATCAGTTTTTCCCAAAAGCCAGCTGATCAAAATTCTGAGATAGCCATTTTATTCACCATAGTCTAAAAACCTAATAACTATGTCTTCACGAACGACTTACGCCCCCGCAGTCCCCGTGGGAGGGGCTGCAAGTTACAAACTTTGACCTGTGTTTACATATAGTAATAGTTACTAGGAAGTGTACAGACGTTTTCAGGGGGATTTTTTTTTATTTAGGGGGAGAGGTGAGGGGGGGGGGTTACGTGGGAGGATATTTCCATAGAGAAACTTCTCATGGGGGAAGAGAATTCCAATGAAGGTGGCGCAGGATTTTCTAGCATTATTTGAAAAAATAATGAAAAAATAAATATGAAAAGTTTTTTCTACCTAAAGTAAGGAGCAGCATTAAAACTTAAAACGAACAAATATTATTACGCATACGACGGGTTTACCTTTTCGTTTTACCTCAATCTTTGAACTAAAGTTTTTTAGTAATTTCAACTATTTATTCTACGGCCTTCGTGTGATTCAGAGGTCATTCTCAAGGAATTGGGACAAAGCCTAAGCTTTAGTGTAAAGAGCGAGGTATCGACGAGGGTTGAACCTCCTCATATACGCAATAAAAACATACGAATATACAAGTTCGTTACGTAAGAACTGTTTCTAAGTAACGTAGAACTATTTCTATTAGTAGAACTATTTCTACGGCCTTCGTGTGATTCAGAGGTGATTCTTAAGGAATTGGGACAAAACCTAAGCTTTAGTGTAAAGAGCGAGGTATCGAGGAGGGTTGAACCCCCTCATATAAGCAATAAAAACATACGAATATAGAAGTTCGTTGCGTAAGTTAATTCGTAAGTTACGTGTATTTTTTACCAATGGAAACGTTTGTAAAAAATTTAAAGTTCTAGTTGCTTTTTTAAGTAATCAAAACTTGGAGGGCAACAAAGCCTCCTCCCTCGCTCCTTTTTTCTCAAAATATTCCGATTAATTGCAATTAATTAATATGCAAATTTCGTTCTAATTATTTATGTGTGGAGAGCCAAGATCAAAACATGCATTAATTCAAAAACGTACAGAAATTAAAAAAAAAAAAAGTTTTTTGAAATGAAAGTAAGGAGCAACATTAAAACTTAAAACAAACAGAAATCACTCTGTATATGAAAGGGGCTTTTCCTCCTCAACGCCCCGCTCATTACGCTGAAGTTTCTTACTGTTTTAAAAATAGAGTTAAGAGAAAGAGTCAAACTTTAGCGTAAAGAGTGGGGCGTTGAGCAGGAAAAGCCCTTTTCATATACGGAGTAATTTTTGTTCGTTTTAAATTTTAATGTTGCTCCTTACTTTCATTTCAAAAAACTTGTTTTTTTTGTTTAATAAATATATTAGATTCAATTTTAATACTTTAGTATTTCTAATTATGACGGTTGCTGTATATTTAATCAAAATATCTAGAGTGATATACCCGTTTTCACTGTTATCCCCATTTTAACGTTTATTTGTTGGTCATATAATGGCAGTGTGGTCTGAGAATAGGATATCTAATTGAAGGTGTTACGTCGAAAACTGTTAAAAACTAACAACAACTTTCATTCACTGACTGACCTTTGTATAATTCCAAAGTTCAGATGAATTAAATTTAGGAGCTGACTCTGGCCAGCTCCGATATTTCACTAAATCTTAATATGAATGGGTTTGAAGTTAGTTGCGAACGGAGCCTTATTTGTATTGGTTCCAAAGATTACTACTAGCGAGACCAAGTAAGATTATGAAACTTGGTTTTTGAAACTTGAAACTATTGGTAAACAGGTCATTCTGGCTGTTTTTTTGTTGTTTTCCCTATTTCAGTTAGCTATTACATAGGGATGTGGCTAAAATTCCATTTTTAAAAGCAGTTTATGTAATTTCAGTGGGGAAGGGATAGCAAATATAAGATGTTTATGTCTAAGAAAAAGGTTTATATTTTCTAATAGTTTAGTTTGGTCGTACCACTTCCATAACATTTTTATTTTCACTTTTTTGACTAAAACGGGTACCTGAAACTGTTCTACCGAAAGTCTTTTCGTATTACGCCACAAATATGTTGTAATAAAATTATGACTTAGTTTACACATGGTTTTCCTGGATCTACCCTGTTTTGCTTACGGCTAGAGGATATATTTGAAACTTTCCGGAAAAGTCCTTTTTGGGGGAGGGGAGGTGTTGATGAGATTCTGAATTTTTATTGTAGAGAAGGTGGGGGGTATTTTACTCCGGTTCTCAAAAAGAGCATGAGCGACAGGGATTTTGAATTTGTGTATTGATAACAACTTTTGTCTGCCGTCCTATAGGGTTCACTGCTAATCCCATGAGAATATGAGTGTAGGAAGATTTCATCAGGAAGGATCTAAAGGAAATGGGAACTCCATGGGGAGGGTGAAGATTCAAGTTGTGAATAGTTCCAAGTGCAGGAGAAGTGAACGCAGCTGCACTGGTCTTAGGTGGGTCAGGGCTGCAGTATGCTACTAGTTCTAGCGTTAGTAGAAGTAGCAGTATAAGTATCATGTATGTACGGTGCATATCCAAACATATGAAGACTCATAAGGGAAATAGATACACAAAATTACCAAAACTTGTCAGGTCCACTCCATCCAGTCTACATCAATCCCTTCATTTCTGGTTATTGATAGTAAAAATATTGAGGGTGACCTGAATATTGAAGATGTATTTACTTTGTATTTTGTGATTGTTGATAAAAGAACCGCTTCTGTGATTAATTCTCCTTCGTCACAATCCAATTTCAGGTCTTATCTTAGGCCACCTCGTATTAAGTCAATGCTTTTGGAACTAGCGTCTGATATGGAAATTGCTAGAATTGTTTTGATATTGACGAATTCCTCACCATATGGCCCTAATAATATTCTTACTAAGGTAATTAAGTCCATACTTCCTTCAATTGTTTCTTTGTTAACGAGGCTTACTAACCTCTTCTTGCCTTATTGTATTTACCCGAGTAGTCTCAATCGCGCTCAAATTACCATATCAAACAGTTCGTGGTAACAAACTGTAAGTAAGGAGTAACCCAGCTCAATAGTAACCGAAACTCTGAAAAACTTAATTTTGATACCAACAGATGCATCAAAAGAATCAAAATTTTTATACTGATTTCAAATATATGAGTTTCATCAGGTTGAGTCTTGCCCATCAAAAGTCACATCCCTTAAATGTTTTTCTCTCATTTTTGGAAAAAGGAGAAACCCCCCTTAAAAGTCATAGAATCTAGAAAGTCACAAAAATCCCATCATCAAATTTAGTGTATCAGAGAACCCTATTGTAGAGGTTTTCGAGCTCCTATCTGCAAAAATGTGAAATTTTATATTTTTTGTCGGAGGAAAGATCACGAATGCGTGTTTATTTATGGTTTTTCCCTAGGCGTGATCTTATCGAACCAGTGGTCCTACAATGTTGCCAGTGGACGAAAACTAAAATTTCTAGTCCCCTTCTTAACTGAACAAAAATATTGGAGGGCACCCCACGCTTATTTTTTCCCAAAGTTAACGGGTCAACATTCTGAGATAGCCATGTTGTTCAGAATTGTCGAATCACCTAATAACTATGTCTTTTGGGACGACTTACTCCCTTACAGTAACCTGGGGAGGGGCTACAAGTTACAAACTTTCACCAGTGTTTATATATAGTAATGGTTATTGGGAAGTGTACAAACGTTTTCAGGGGATTTTTCTTATTGGATAGGGAGTGGGTTGAGGGGAGGGAGTTGCATGGGATGATCTTTCCATGGAGGCATTTTTCACGGCAGGAGAGAATTTCCATAAAGGGGGCGCAGGATTTTCTAATATTATTTAGAACAAAAAACAATGAAAAGATAGATATGAAAAAGTTTTTTCAACTGAAAGTAAGGAGCAGCATTAAAACAAAACGAACGGAAATATTACGCATATGAGGGGTTGGTCTCATCCTAAATACCTGTTATTCACGCAAAAGTATTTTCAGTAGTTTCAACTATTTCTCCTACAGCCTTTGTGATTCAGGGGTCATTCTTAAAGAATTGGGACAAAATTTAAGCTTTAGTGTAAAGACAGAGGGAATTAAAGAGGGGACAAACCCCCTCATATATGTAACAAAATATACAAATATAGAAGTTCGTTACGACAGTTAATCGGGAAGTTACGTATATTATCTATTAATAAAAACGTTCGTAAAAAATTAAAAGTTTTAGTTGCCTTTTTAAGTAACCAAAACAAGGGCAACTAAGCCTTCCCCCCACTCTGTTTTCTCAAAATCGTCCGACCAAAACTAAGAAAAAATCATTTAGCCAAACAAAATATTCAAATTTTGTTCTTAGGTTTCATGTGCGGAGAGCCAAAATCAAAACACTCATAAATTAAATAAAAAAAAATATTTTTTTTAACTTAAAATAAGGAGCGACATTAAAACTTAAAACGAACAGAAATTACTCCGTATATGAAAGAGGCTATTCCCTCCTCAACACCCCGCTCCTTACGCTAAAGTTTTTTACCGTTTTAAAAAGTAGATTTGAGAGAAAGAGTCAGACTTTAGCGCAAAGAGCGGGGCGTTTAGGATGGAACAGCCCCTTTCATACACAGAGTAATTTCTGTTCTTTTTAAGTTTTAATCTCGCTCCTTACTTTCAGCTAAAAAAAACTTGTTTTTTTTTGTATTTAATTTGCCAAAAGACAGATCACGGATGCGGGTTTTTTTCCCAAGGGTGATCGTATCGACTCAGTGGTCCTGGAATGCCGTGAAAGGGGTCATTCTAACGGAAATTAAAAGTTCTAGTGCCCTTTTCAAGTGACCAAAAAATTGGAGGGCACCTAGGCCCCCTCCCAAGCTCATTTTTTCCCCAAAGTTACCCGATCAAAATTCTGAGATAGCCATTTTATTCACCATAGTCGAAAAACCTAATAACTATGTCTTTGGGGACGACTTACTCCCCCAAGGTCCCTGTTGGAGGGGCTGGAAGTTACAAACTTTGACCTGTGTTTACATGTACTAATGGCTATTGGGAAGTGTACAGACGTTTCCAGTTTTTTTTGTGTTCGGGGGGGGGAGAAGTTGATGGGGGAGGTTACGTGGGAGGATCTTTCCATGGAGGAATTTGTCATGGGGGAAGAGAATTTCAATGAAGGGGGTGCAAGATTTTCTAACATAATTTAAAAAAACAATGAAAAAATAAACATGAAAAGTTTTTTCAACTGAAAGTAAGGAGAGTCATTAAAACTTATAATGAACATAAATTATTACGCATATGAGAGGTTTACAACCTTTTAATACCACGCTCTATACGCTAAAGTATTTTTAGTAATTCCAACTCTTTATCCTACGGCCTTTGTGATTGAGGGGTCATTCTTAAGGAATAGGGACAACATTTAAGCTTTAGCGTAAATATCGAGGTATTGAAGAGGGGGTGAACCCCCTCATATACACAATAAAAACATGCGAATTTGGAAATTCGTTAAGTAAGTTAATTCGTAAGTTACTTATATTTTTTACTAATGAAAACATTCGTAAGAAATTAAAAGTTTAGTTGCCTTTCTAAGCAATTAAAAATTTGGAGGGCACCTAGGCCCCCTCCCACGGTCATTTTTCCCAAAGTCACCAGATCAAAATTCTGAGATAGCCATTTTATTCACCATAGTCGAAAACCTAATAACTATGTCTTTGGGGACGACTTACTCCCCCCACAGTCCCCGTGGGAAGGGCTGCTAGTTACAAACTTTGACCTGTGTTTACATATAGTAATGGCTATTGGGAAGTGTACAGACGTTTTCAGGGGGATTTTTTGTGTTCGGGGGGGAGAAGTTGATTGGGTGAGGGGGGGGGGGGGGTACGTGGGAGGATCTTTCGATGGAGGAATTTGTCATGGGGGAAGAAAATTTCAATCTATAGAATTTTTTAGCATCATTAAAAAAAAAAACAATGAAATTACTCCGTATATGAAAAGGGCTTTTCCTGCTCAGCACCGCGCTCTTTACGCTAAAGTTTTTGGCCTTTTTAAAAGTAGAGTTAAGAGAAAGAGTCAAACTTTAGCGTAAAGAGCGGGGCGTTGAGCAGGAAAAGCCCTTTTCATATACGGAGTAATTTCTGTTCGTTTTAAGTTTTAATGTCGCTCCTTACTTTTAGTTTAAAAAACTTGTTTTTTATCTAATTAATTTTAAAGGGTAACTCTGATTTTTTTTCTGTTGCTGATTAAGTTTTATTATTGCTCACTGGTTTCTAACACAACTCTTTTTTTACTAGAAATTATTATTTTTTTTAATTTACCAGCTCTCGTAGTAGTAGTAGTATCATGTACTTATGGTAGTACTAGCATATACCAATCGAATCGAGTCCATAGCTTAGCTTTTTCTTACAAATATAGAATCTTTCTAAGTCTTTATTGCTTAAATTAATGTTTGTGGCATCAAGTTCTTATAAAACTATCCTCATTAAGTTGACAAGGTGACTGAAAAACTAAATACGCCTTAGAAGCAGTAATTGCTTGTATCTTTTCTGGGAATCTCGAAATGTTTATTAATAAACCTGCGGGTATGTTTCATTTGACTGGACTTTGTGGTAGTTTTACGTTCAGCATTTTCCATTTTTTTTTATCTTGGCTTCCATTTTTTTTCAAAAGCAAGCTTTTTCTTGGAGTTTGGAGACTGTATACAACTGTTTTTCGAACTTACAGAGGGCGCTGATTGTAACTGTTTTTAATTGTCGAGTCTGAAAAATCCTTGATGATCGCCACGGATTTGTGAAGATCTTTTCTCACTAATAGCTGCAACGCAAAACTAATCGAAACGGCTCTATAGTATTTATGGGTGAGGGAGCAATTCATGTTAAACGATAGTTTCCTGTAATAAGAATGCTGGCCCATTAGATGGCTGTCTTAAAAAGTTCAGGGTAATCACCCTTTATTAATTTATATATATATATATATATATATATATATATATATATATATATATATATATATATATATATATATATATATATATATACATATATATATATATATATATATATATATATATATATATATATATATATATATATATATATATATATATATATATATATATATATATATATATATATATATATATATATATATATATATATGTATATATATACGAATTCTTATTAATGGCACTCAAAAGTGCATATTTTTTGATTTCTTGGGGAGTTCATGACAGAATTATTTAATATAAGTTAAAGGAGACGAAGATCGATAATTCGACCAGAAAATAACAACAGATATATTGAATTTTGCAATTGGAACCTAAGGAAGTACACCCACGGAAAATTGCATACCTTGGAAACCTAAGATAGCAATCTTGGAAAAATACCTATATATGAAATTTTTTCCAGGATGATTTCACCCACCAAATTGCGAGCATAGGAAGCTATCTCCATCACTAGTTGCTCCCATAAGAGTTTACATCCACGCCGAATTGTGCCCAGGATAGCTTTACACAAAAAATGTGGATACTAGCTCATCTCTCGCATTTATGGTCCATGGAATCTCACGCTAAATAATATTTTTGTATGATATAAATTTATCACATAGATAAACACCAATTAATAAAGAAAAACTAAGGTTTCCTTTAATAAACACATTTTCTCATTTTTGCAAAGCGGGCAAGTATACATGTCGCCTTTAGACCTTCCTTCTTTGTAAACCCTTTGAATAAGAAGGCAATTAACCCTCAGTTGCATCCAACAAGTGAGATACCCAGCTGGTATATTCCGCTTAAGGTAGAACTCCAGTATTGTGAATTCCATTTACAATATTCCATTCTTCCTTTATAATGTAAATTCCATCCTCCATTGCTTTACAAAATGTATCCAAGATATTTTAATTTTTCCAAAACTTAAGTTTACTTCCCTTCAACCAAAAACTACTGTCACAGTTATATTTTGTCTTACTAAAAGATTCACCTGAGCGCAGTTCTTTAGGTATCCTTCTGTTAGTTCTATTTGCCTCTGTAAATCATCTGCCAATTTCGCCACCAGAGCTGTGTCGCCCGTAAACAACAAAACTAAAAAAATTGTATTACCTAAACTCATTGTTTGGGTTCATCTTTTTTCTAAGGATTCAACCATATCATTAATAAGAAAAACAAAATATTCGAGGTGTCAAGCAAGGGCGTGTCAGGTATTTTTTTGGGGGGGGGGGTACAAAAACTTTCAAAACTCATCAAAAATTCGTTTAAAAACATTTTCTTACGTTTTTAAGAGTCAGGCAGACAAATTTTTTTGGGAGGGGTGGGTTCCAACCCAGTAACAGCCTCCCACTAGATACAGGTCTGGTGTCAAGGCACTTCCATGCTTTACTCCTTTCATTTTAACGGTCTTGAAAGTCGCGACTTCGAAAGCGCTCTTGCTTTTGCATTAGTTTCAAAATATACGCTTACAAAAAAAAACAACAAATAAAACAAGGCAGCAGCCTTCAACCTTCAAGGCTTTTTTTAAAGCAGAACTCCAATAACCTTATCAAATGGATTTGTTAAATCCCAAATCCATTATAGAGCTTCCTTTTTCCAGACATGCCATTAAATACTATAACCGTTTCTGAAACCGCTCTGTTCTTCTTTTATAGCTCAAAATGTTAGCCCAACACGGCTAAAACTTGCAGTCCAATAGTGTCAATTGCTGGAGGCCGAGTCAGGAGAGAACACTGACCCCCCTTCCCCCGTAAAGATTTTGAAATAGCTTTTTTGGTATTTCGGTTAAGAAATGTATTTTTCTTATTGTCAGTAAAAAAATTAAAAAAAAAAAAAATTTTGCCCGCCCCCTCTAGATTTTTAAAAATTCGTCCACCCTAATTTGTTTTATTTAATGGACATAGTCAATATGAGTAAATTATTTTATTGAACAGCATAACACAAGTAAAAAAAAAAAATCAATTTAAAAATATTCTTTTTCTAAATGTCAACATTCTAAATCTTTCACACTTTGACATGATCTCGAAACAAGCAAAATGGCAAAAAACAATTTCTTTAAAGGTAGCACGTGGTATTTATTGTGAGTACTTGTTCTCAAGTGCGTTTGGTTGTTTCTGATGATACTCAGAAAACCAGAGAAGGACACTTTGTAGTTTTTAGTAAAAGTGGATCAACAGTTGTTCAAATTCCAGTCAAGATCGTTTTAAATCAGCACTTATGAGTGGGACCTGGATATTGGTGAAGAGAGGCTTGATGTCCTACTTCACCTTTTAAGAGTCACTTTTTCTCAACTTTCAGCCACTCTGAACATTGAGGTCCGCAGTGGCAAGAAAATGCCTCGTAAGGATGCTGTCAGTAGGGAATTGTAGTTACAACGTAGTTAGCCTTTCGCTATTAAAGAGACTGTAGGTAACCAACAGATGTTAGGTAACAAACAAATAGGTTTTACAAGAAAACGAGAAACTGGAAAAATGATTGAGAGTTTTTGTTCTTTGTTTTTTTGTTATTTTTTTTTTTTAAGGATTTTTACACCTTCATGACAAGACAAATCATGTCCAATATGAAAGTTTTTGTTTTAGACATATTATATCATTATCCGAGAAATAAGAGTTTGGAAAAAAGTTACTTTTTAAGAAGTATATATATATATATATATATATATATATATATATATATATATATATATATATATATATATATATATATATATATATACATATATATATATATATTATATATATATATATATATATATATATATATATATATATATATATATATATATATATATATATATATATATATATATATACATTCCATAAATATATACATTCCTTATCTCTGTAAACGGGCAATAATTGCGTATTTATCTATTTACGTATCTATTTTTTCTCAAAAATGGCTCCATATTTTTTTTTTAGGGGGGGGGGAGAGAAACTGGCCTCTTGGGATTTCATGACCAAAAAAACGATCTACGCAGGTCACGAGTTTGAGAAATTTCGGCAAGCGCCTTAATTAAAAAAAAAATGTGAGCGACGTCGTATTTATGAATACGTTTCAAGAGAATAACACCCCCCCCCCGAAGTGATCGTACCGTTTTTAGTATCTATGCCGCAGGCAACATAAGCGCAGGAGTGCCTCGGAAACGCTCAACAACAGGCAGCAAAATTAACATAACTAAATATAAAATACCAAAGTGTAATGAGCTTACTTAAAAAAGGCGTTTTAAGCAGATCATCAAAAAAATGACAAAACTAATCCAAGCAGCTAAGGTAAAGGGTTTGAAAAAATATTCGAAGTAATGATAAACGAAAATGAAGAACAAAGAAATATACATTTAGAATACTTGCGACAATGGCAGTTACAACGAGTCAAAATTGAAAGTAGAGAACAAAGAAATATCCGGTTAGAATCTGAACCAGTCAAAAATGAAAGTGAACAACAAAGAAATATGCGGTTACAAGACATGCAACAATGAGGAGCAGCCTGAATTAAAAACAAAATTGAACAAAAAAGAAATGCGATTGAAAGATGTGTCACAGCGAAAACAAAGAAATGTGCAGTTAGAAGATACGCGGCTAAGAAAATTACCAGCGACAATGAGAATCAGAACATGCAAAAATATTTTGGAAAACTGACAGCTTATGATTTTTTGGCCTGCAGAAAAGATCCACATAGATCACAGAACTGAGAAAATTCATATAGAGTTTTAATTTTGAAAAAAAGCCATATGAGTCACGCCATATTTATGAGCACATTTCAAGAGAATAAATTACATCATTTCCCCTCTGAATTGATTGTTTCGTTTTTGTATCTATGACGCATGCAACATTACAAAAGGGACATAGCTAAGTGTAAAATACCAATTGCAATGAGTCTATCTACAAAAAGTGTTTTAGGTAATTTCATGATATTGACTATAGGACAAATGAACAATCTAGAGCATGACAAGATGAATGACGAATCAAGGTGACAAGGTGACAAGACGAATCCGACAGCTAAGGTAAAGGGTATTGAAAAGATGTGTGAAGTAATCATAATAACCAAAAATGAAGGACAAAGAAATATACAGTTAGAATAGTTGGGTCAACGACAGTTACAACAGGTCAAAAACAAAAGTGAAGAACAAAAGGAATATCTGGTTAGAAGATAAGCAGCAGCAGAAATTAAAGCGAGTCAAAAATAAAGTGAGGAACAAACAAATATGCGGTAACAAGACACGAGAAGCACAAAGAATTAAAAACGAAAGTGAAGAGCAAAGAAATATACGATTGAAAGATATACCAGAGAGAGAAAAGGGAAATATGAGGTAAGAAGATACGCGTCAGCGAGGATTACAAGCGAGAGCCAGAACGTGCCAAAAATGAAAGTGACAAGTCATTGGGATCCTTAATGTTAGATGTATTCCCTGTGGAGCCCTCCATTTTCCGAGGAAAGAATAGCAAACAATGGCGGTTCATTTGGACGTTGATATTTACAACCAGAATCAATATATGCAAGCTCTCCAGGTGCCAAGTACCGGGGCCCGGGCCTAGAAATTGGCTGCATAGGTTTTTTTCTTAAGACTGGCATATTGACATTTCCATCCAGAAAAAACGATCTAAATAGGTCACAAACTTAAGAAAGAATCTGTATTTTGCCCAGTGTGGTTGTATCAAACCTCTGGTGACGAGATGACACCAAGAAGAAGCTTGTATTGTCTGCAATTAGAAGACAAGCGATAATGAGAATCAAAATATACAAGCCTGCCGATAGCCGTGCAGAGGCCCAGCCCATAACATCAAAAAGGGGCTCACACTGTCTGCGGAAGACAAGCGACAATGAGAATCAATACATACAAGCCTACCGCGTAGCCATACCGGGGCCCAGCCTGGACAGCGACTACACAGTTGTTTTTTCCTTAAAACTAGCATTTTGATATTTTTGGCCACGAACGATCCAAATAAGGGGAAAAATTAAGGAATAATTTGTATTTTTCCAAGGGTGGTTTTATTGAACCTACGGTGACACCATGACATCAAGAAGAAACTCTGTTAGAAGACAAGCGTCATTGAAAATCACTATATACAAGCCTGCCGCGTAACCGTGCTTACAACGTGAACAGGTGATTACATAAAGTTGGGAAAAGACGCCTTCAGTTTGGCACCCCTTCAGAGGCTGTGGCCAGGACAGCTGTCCCCCCTGTCCTTCCCTTTTATCTACAATACACCAAGGCTTAGCTATGTATCTGTACCTTGAGAGGCCCAAATAGTTTTGGGTAAGTGATTACTATGCAAAATATATTTGTATAAGGGGTTTTAGTCAATTAATAAGTAGGTATTCTGGGACACACTATTAATTTTTCTTGTAGAAGTTTAGAGGAACATTAACCTGTAAACCTCCCACTTACGCCAGTGAGTTCAAAAGGCGGAAAAATACATATTATGTGAGGTTCATGATGAGACAAGTGCAAACTGACATTAGCTGTTGAGTTGTCTTAAGCCAAATGTCTCATGTAGGAAGTTAAGTTTGAAAAGAATTCAAAACTTATTCAATAACTTATTATTTTAAAAACCCATTCCCTTTGTGATATAAGCCACCCGCTCTTCAGAAATCCTGATGGAGTCCTGGATGCATTCACAAATTTTCAAGGGCACAGGCCACTATTTAAGACAAACGTACCTTTTCCATTTTCTCTTTATTTTCAAAAATGAATTTATTTTCCTTTTCAAAAATAATATGCAAGGGAAAAGCCATCAGAAAATATTTTCCGGAAACAATTTGTGAACAAAATCATTTCCCATTGGCTGTTCAATAAGGATGGAAATTTCTCTTTCGACTAGAAAATAAATTCACTGTGCCAAAACCAACGGTCGTTTAATCGAAACTCAAGAGGCTCTCGAATCTCAATTCTGAATACACCAATAGTTAGTACCAGAAATGAGTTCATTGTTAAATCAAAGTAAAAAGTGTTCTTCAGACCTAATCCCTGTATGCACCCTCCTCCCTTTTATGTGGCAAGTCCAAAACTGGAATGAAGGGTAGGCAGATGTAAATTGTAGAAAATGATTGACTTATTTTTATAGATTACGTTGAATGGTTAATCTAGCAGTATTGATTTATTGTGGCTACTTCTCAAACTGTCCCTATCCTCACATCCGTTGGTGGAAACAGATTTTTTATTTTAGGGTTTTATAAGAGAATTTACTGGGAGGACGTCTATATACCTCAAAAATTACGTTTTTGTTATAAATTACCCGGATGCTCCTGGGCCTGTAAAAATATTAGAAAAAATCAGATGGGCTAAGCAATCAAGTAAAAAGTGCTAAGATTCGCTTGAAATCGTGTAGGTGAGTTATGCAGTCGAGGGGCTGGTGGGCTTTGAAGTTTAATAGTTCAGAGAATCGCTAATTTTGAAACTATTAAGTCAGTTAGCAGTGCCAGCCATTGGTTTAAGATTTCTCGTAAGCCTTCAAAATAGGCTTTCCTGAAGGCTGTGAAATAAATTCCTTGCAAGAAGTCAGCTAAACTAAAGCTATGTCCCTATAGAAAAAGCTATTGACAGTTTTATATAGGAGGTGACTGGGCCTTAAAAGCAGCATACCCCTCTTCAAATCTTCTTACTCTGTCCTCTTTACCCAGAAAACTTTCCTTAGAATTTTCAAGCGGATATGAGGTCTTTTACGCAAGCACTCGATAGAGGCCGAATGCCTCTGAAAACGTTTATTCTAATCTCCGTCGGCCTAAGAGACTAGTCCTATAAGCTTCAAGCCCGCCATAGGGAAACAATCTTTATTGAAAATTTTGTGGTGGTGGTTGTGGTGATGGAAGAGCCATGGGCCCTTTGTTGCCTCCAATCATTACTACTAAAATCTTCATATGATACCAGTTTAAGCAACTTGCCATGTGCTTATGAGTAGGATGGTAGTAGAAAAGTAATTTTTAGCAGAAAAATATACTTTTCTCCAACAGAAATGTTGGAGGTAGGGTGTCTTGGAGGATTTCGGTGGCCTATTTTTGCCACCAAATTGTATACATTGAAAATCGTTGCTTAATTCTTGTTTCTTGCATTTTTGAATTCATGGCAAGACGGGAAATGCCTACCCTACTGCAACAAACTTGTTGGTAGGGGGAATGATTGGATGAATATAGGAGAGGTCCATTTAGATTAGGCACACTTTGACTCTTTTATCATACTGCTTGAAAATTCTTGCGTGGTTCTGTTCAAAAGATACAACATGCCTACTTTACTGATAAAATTGATCGATGGAAAGAGCTGGGAATATTGGAGGAGCCGCCCCATTCTCGATTTCTCCAATAACGCCAATTCAAAATATTTGTGTAGGATTGTTCCGTCTTAAAAGCTCATCAGGCGAGAAAGGCCTTGTGCTCTCTCTTTGCCTCCTTTCCTAAAAATTTAAAATCATTGCATGTTTCCCATCGAACAGTTTGTGGTAACGAACTGTAAGTGAGGAACGATGCGGCTCAACAGTAACCGCAACTCTAAGGAACAAGTCTTAGTAACAATAGATACATTAAAAGAATCAAATTTTGATGTAAATTCAAAATACAAAAGATTAATCAAGTTTAATTTTACTGATCAAAAGCTATGAGCCTGAAAAAATTTGCCCAAATTTTTAAAAAGGTAAGAAACATTCTTAAAACATCAAGTGATCCTACTGAAAATCACACCATCAGATTCAGCATGTCCAAGAACCCTACAGTAGAGGTTTCAAGCTCTTATGTATAAAAATGTAGAATTTAGTATTTTTGGACAGAAAAACGATCACGGATGCGTGTTTATTTGGGTTTTTTTTCTTTTTTTCCCCAGGGGTCATTGTATCGTACCAGTAATCGTAGAAGGTTGGAAGAGGGCCCAGTCAATCGGAGACCAAAATTTTAGTGCCCTTTTTAACTGAACAAAAATATAGCCCCCTCCCACCCTCCTTTCTTCCCGGAAGTCACCCGATCAAAATTTTCAGATACCTATTTTGTTCAAAATAGTCGAAATATCTAATACCTGTCTCTTTGGGATGACTTGACTCCCACAGCCCCCATGGGAAGGGCTACAATCTCTAAACTTTTCCCATTGTTTGCATAAAGTATTGATTATTATGACTAACAAATTCAAAGTTGAAACAATAGGGAAAATATTTTCAAGACAGTAGAAATCAATTCTGTGAATATTTCAGCCCTATGTCCAAGGGGTGTCTTCAGCACAATACGAGAAAGAGGGAGAAAAAAAAATATATAAATAAACTTACATTAAAATGCGAGAATTATAACTAATAATGTTTTTTAAAAACTTTTATAAACAGCCCTAGCATCCTTACTTCAACGAAGTTCAACCAGGACTGAAAAAAAGAGTAAAGTGAAGTGATAAATTCATTCAATCTTCGTCACTGTTTTTGATTATTATGAAGTGTACAGACAGTTGGGGGATTTCTAAGGGGAGGGATGGGTTTACGTTTTGCTATATTTAATTAGCGAAAGTTTTTGTGAGGGAAGATAATTTTCCTTGGAGGGGGTTCTGGATTTCTCGGCATTTTTTTATAAGATTAGATCAAAGATTAAATTAGAAAATAGAAGTTTATTCCAACTGAAAGTAAGTTACGTATATGTGGGGGATGCCCCCTCCTGAGTACCTAGCTCTTTACGCTAATGTTGTTAGAACTTTTAAAAAAACTTATTATTCTAGTTAAATGGCTCTTGTGTTTCAGGAATCATTCTTAAATAATTGGAACATGCCAAACTTTTGCGTAAATAGAGAGGTATTGAGCAGGGTTATCCTCATCAGTAATTTCTGTTAGTTTTAAGTTTTAATGTAGCTCCTTACTTTCAGTTGAAAAATCTTTTTTTAAAATTAAAACATGGCGCAACATGGCTCGTGTTTACACCAAGTCAGGACTGAGCTAACACTGCTAAGAATCCCTAACTTATTTGCAGCCAAACCGAACAGTCCGTGGTAACGAACTGTAATAAGGAACTACTGTAATCCGGCTCATAAGTAACAGAAACTCTAAAAAGTAAAATTTTGACACCAATAGTTACATCAAAAGAATCGTATTTTTATGCTGATTATTAAATATATATACATATATATATATATATATATATATATATATATATATATATATATATATATATATATATATATATATATATATATATATATATATATATATATATATATATATATATATATATGTATATATATTTATTCATGTTTAGTCTTACCTATCAGAAGTTATGAGCCTGAGAAAATTCGCCTTATTTTAGAAAATAGGGGGAAACATCCTATAAAAGTCATAGAATCACCCTATAAAAGTCTTTCCCACCATCAGATTCAGGGTATCAGAGAAGCCCACTGCAGAAGTTTCAAGCTCCTATCTTCAAAAATGAATTTTGTGTTGTTGGTTTTTTTTTTGCCAGATGACAGATAGATCACGGAGTGTGTTTATTTGTTTTTTTTTTGTTATCTTGTTTTTTGTTGTTGTTTTTTTCTCTAGGGTGATCGTATCGACCCAGTGGTCCTAACATGTTGCGAGAGGGCTCATTTTAATGAACCGTCAAAATTTCTAGTACCCTTTTTAAGTGACAAAAAATTTAAGGGTATCTAGGCCCCTTACCACGCTCATTTTTCTTCCAAAGTCACCGGATCGAAATTTTGAGATAGCCATTTTGTTCGGCCTAGTTGAAAAAACCTAATAGTAATGTCTTTGGGGTTGACATAATTCCCCACAGTGGGTTGACCATATTTTACATATAGTACTGGTTATTGGAAAGGGAACAGACGTTTTCATGGGGACTCTTCAGACGTTAAGGGGGGGGGGGCAGGGAGGAGCGGGTTACGTGAGAAGATCTTTCCATGGTGGAATTTATCATGATGGAAGAGAATTTCCATGTTAGGGGCGGATTTTCCAGCATTATTTGAAAAAAGCAATGAGAAAATAAATAGAAAAAAGTAAAGGAGCAGCTTTAAAAGATAAAACGAACAGAACGTTTATAAGGGGGTCCATCTCCTCCACAATACCTAGCTCTTTACGTTAAAGTATTTTTAGTAATTTAACTATTTATTTTACGGCCTTGGAGATTCAGGGGTCATTCTTAAAGAATTGGGACAAAATTCAAGCTTTAGTGTAAAGAGTGAGGTATTGACAAAGGGGCGAAGTTCTTATAACTGCAACTAAGGAGCGACATTAAAACTTAAAACGAACAGAAATTATTCAGTATATAAAAGGGGTTGACCCCTCTTCAATGCCTCACTCTTTACACTAAATTTTCTTATTGCTTTAAAAAGTAGAGTTGCGAGGAAGGGTCACACTTTAGCGTTAAGAGTGGGGCATTGAGGAGGGGACAACCCGTTCCATATATGGACTAATTTCTGTTCGTTTTTTAAGTTTTAATGCCGCTCTCCTTACTTGCAGTTAAAAAAAACTTGTTGTTTTTATTTAATCAGTACTAGAATTGACCTAGCTTATTTTTCGAAATACACTTTCGACCGGAGTTTCGGTCGAAGTAGAGTTTCCGCCTTACTCATTTTGGATTAAATTTTTGTGTCGACTTTTGACTTGTTTTTTTGATCGTGTAATCGGAATCCTGCCGCTTGGACTTGTCTTATTTTTGTACTCGGTCTGAACTTCTCTCATTTTAGCGCTATATCAGTTTTTTGTCGTGTTGTAAAATTCTGCAATTTTGAGTTAAGGTCGTTTTACATACAGTCATCACGCAGATTAAACTTGGTCATGTTTGCAATGCACCAATCCTTCACTCTCTACTTATAATGACTAGAAATCCTTGCAAGATTCTGGTTTACAGAAATCACAATAGGGATGTGATTGGAAAAGTCACTGGCGCAATTTCCTCTGGTAGTCAAACATGTTTAAATTCTTCGTGTAATTTTGGCTTTAAGACAGATAAACGTGCCAATCTTGTTCTGCTAAAATAGACGTGGCTGTTAAGAATGGATCATTTGCATGATTTTGGGCTTTTCCCCCGGGTAGCTTCCTAGTTCCGAAAAGGGTAAAGGGAGATCGACTGCCTTAGAAATAAATTTTTAACCCTAAAAAAGACTAGAGTTTTAAATTTTTAATCGAATATAACCCCTCTTAATTTTTCATGGTCATTGGCTCAACGTCAATGGCAGAGAAAAATAAATTCGAGACGTTTGTCTTTCTGCTAAGTCAACGCTACTGCGTTTTGATAACAGATATAATATGAAAGTAAAAAACATCGCACTATTTTAGTAGAACTGATAGTGATTTTATCCTCTATACTTATTTCCTATTGGTTTGAAGATTATTATTCATAAGTGTGAAGAAATGATGTGCTTTAATGATGTCTTCTTATTTCTTTCTTTCTTTTTTATGTACGCAATGATTTTATTAAAATTAGATTTAAACCAAAGATTATAATTTAGTATGACTGCTTGCAAAAATATTGCAATCACCATACAACAGAACGAACAATGGTCCACTAATAGAGAATTGTTCAAAAGTTTAATTATAAGTAAACCGTACTTTATTTGGCAATTAATTTAAATCGGTCACATAATTAAATAAGTTTTTTATACCCCCTCATCATTCCTAGTTTAGTTAATTCCCCCATCTCCCCTTCATTAAACAAGACTCCGGCAAATCTCCCTAGAATGGGACTGACTGTTTGTTTACACCACGCAATTATCCAACTTGCAATACCTATGATTTTCCCTTTCACGTCATGTGCTAGTCATTAACCGTTTTTTATTCCGATATGTGCGTGATTTTCTGTCAACTTTCCCCATTATCAAGTTCTTTTGTCTTTTGTACAGAGAATAACAGGTCCTAGTGGATGACTTGATCTCCATTCATACAAGCACGATTCTTGAAATTTGAGAACTGAGGGATTCTAATAGCTATTCTTCCCTTAATAATATACTAGCAAAGAGAAAAAGTGAGCTTACTATCCTATACTTCTGTGCTGAAAAGTGCACTTCAATTCTTTGGTTTGTTATTGTGTCATAATTTCATAAGCCAATAGCATTGCTCCTCAAATGTATATCAGATAAGAGGTAAATAATCCTGCATTTTACTCATTTATTCCTATGTCAAATTCGATCCACTAAACCTGATTGGCTCTTTTATTTAAATTTTTAGGGAAATTAAAGAGCAAAACAACTTGGGCCTCAATAAGTTTTTTTTTTTTAGTTGACCCTAGGTTTTTTGTGATACTCTTAATGCTGCATTAAATCTGTTATGCACTAAATCGATTGCCAGTACACTGATTTACTAAGCAATCATTAAAACCAGCATGGCATTAGGCCTAGTAGATTGTGGCGAATGGGTTTTTTTGCACGCTTCCAAAATTATTAGAAGAATTTAATGAAGAAAATCCAAGAAATGAATCCTTAGCAATGGGAAATGGGAAAAGAGCAAGTCCCCTAATGCTCGGTCTCCTTAATCTAAGGGTCCAAAAAGCTTAAATTTTTTGCACAAGGGCTTTTAGTTATATTGAAATTAGTAGTCCAATACTTGGCGCTCCAGCGATAATAGTGTTGGCCGCAGAAGTGACTTGCCACAATTAACTTTGTTCTGTGAATTAAAGTTTTACGAATTAAAGAGAAATTTCGGATCTATAATCATTCTGTAAATTTTTGGAACACAAATTGATTTCCTTGCACAGTTCCAACCTGATCTTCTTAAAACCTGTAAAGGATGTTTTAGTTTTCGTGGTAAAGGCGATGTTGGGCATGAAACTTTATTTGGCTAAGAAATATAATTTTTTACAGAACATCAATGATAAACAAGAATAAGTTAAAACATGATAGTAAATATAAGTGGAGTGAACTTCTTTAAAAGAAAAGGGCTAGAATAAGGGGACTATGGGGAAATTTTAACCTTAGCTCATCAAATTAAATAAAAAACAAGTTTTTTCAACTGAAAGTAAGGAGCAACATTAAAACCTAAAGTGGACAGAAGTTGATGTATATGAGAGGATCAACACCTCAACAATACTTCGCTTTTTGCGCTAAAGTTTGATTTTTGTTTCAGTTATGACTCCCGAATCACAAAGGCCGTTTAATTTGAATAATAAGCTCATTTAAAATTCCTAGCGTAAAGAGCAATGTATTAAAGAGAGGGCGACCCCCCTCTCCCGTGTATGTCATATTTTCTGTTCATTTTAAATTTTGATGTTACTCCTTACTTTCAGTTGAAAATAATTGTTTTTTTTTAATTTAATTTCTGATTGTTTTTAAATAATACTAACCCTACGAAAAATTCCTCCGTGGAAAGATCCTTCTACGTAACCCCCCCCCTCCCCTGCACCAGAATAATCCCCTTTGAAAAACTCTATATTCTTCCGAATAACCAATGCTATATACAAACAGTGGGCAAAGTTCAGAGTTTACAGCTCTTCCCCAGGGGTGTGGGGTCAAGTCATCCTCAAAGAGTCAGCTATTACATTTTTCAACTATGTTGAAAAAATGGCTATCTCAAAATTTTGCACGGGCGACTTTGGGGAAAACTTTAGCGTGGGAGGGGGGCTAGCTATCCTCCAATATTTTTGGTCCCTTAAATGGGACACTAGAAATTTGATTTCCGATGAAATGAGCTCTCTCTCGATCTTCTACGATTACTGGTTCAATTTGTTCGCCCCTGGAAAAAAAAACATGCATCCGCGACCTTTCTTCCAGCAAAAAAAAATATGCATAATTCCATATTTTGATACATAGGAGCTTGAAACCTCTACAGCAGGGTTCTTTAGTATGCTGGATCTGATGGTATTATTTTCATTGAGATCACTTGAACATTAAATTTGATGAATCTTAAATATTTTGGATAAGCCTCAAAATTTGATTCTTTTTATGTGTCTATTGTTATCGAGCTGCACCGATCTTTAATTATAGTTTGTTAGCACGAACTATTTGATAATGTTTTATTTTTTCTTTAGATGTTTGAGCCTTGGGAAGGTCAAAATACACATTGCCCCCTCAAAAGGCTTGAGCGTATTTTCAAACATTATATCAGGTATTCTAATATGTTTTGCTCGAATTCACTGTTTTTTAAAACAAACAACCAATTTCTTTTTTTAGGGGGGGGGGGGGTAAAGAGACGAGGACTTCCTTATTTGATAAAGGCAAGATAGTGAGAAATTCTTTTTCTTTCATTATTTCAAACACTTTTCCGCTTCTGAAAAGTATTTTCTTGGATATTTAGCAGGATAAAACCCCATTACTCATTCAAAAGTTTCTGTTTCTGCTCTCAGAGTATAGACCGATACTGTATAAAATTCCAAATATGTAACATTACCTCAACCTAAACCGTCAATAAAAAATTTGATTTGGACCTTGTAGGCTATAATTCTCTGAATCTTTAGTGTTTCCACTTAGGAACCTCTTCAGTCATGTGTTAGAAATATCAATTCTCTTTTATTTTCTTTCATTCTCCCAAGTTCCTGAGAAGTGTAAATAGATTATATGCAGTAGCCAAAGACTGGATAAACTTTCAGTTCTGACATTTATTCGGGATGGACAATAATGAGGTAATGTTTACTCGCGGAAATCTGCCCATGTCATCATTCATTTTATCCTGTCATTATTATTCTTAGTTTAAGCCTAAAGCTTTATTTTTCTTCCATTATTTGGCACTGACAGAAAGAAATTTAAGATGTTCTAGTTGCAAATAAGTTTATTTGCATATTCAGCTTCAGATTCTAAGAAGCTGACCAAAAAGCTTCAAGAAGCTAATTCTAATATTATGATAATACTAATCTTCAAGCCTTATTTTTCTTCTATTATTAAACTCTGACAGAAAGAAATTAAGATGTTTTAGTTGTAAATAGAACGTCTATTGTTCATTCGCACATTAAGCTTCATTTTAAGCTTCAAGATTCTAAGAAACTAATCAAGAAACTTCAAGAACCTAATTTTAACATCAAGATAATTCTAAATTTCAAGCTTTACGTTTCTTCCATTATTAGGCTCTAACACATAGAAATTTAAGCTGTTCTAGTTGCAAATATCTTTATTTGCATATAAAAAGAAATGTTGTTTATGCGATCAAGAAAAAGCTTAAAATAAGATGCACAGAGAGTGCGAAAGCTGATAAGAAATCTATCTTAGGCGATTTTAAACAGTTCATGGTAATAAACTATAAGTAAAGAAGGACTCGTGGCAATAGTAACCGTAACTCAAAAAAGGAGTTTTTATCATAAAGTCTAAACTTTAATAGCAATGTATATATCAAGACATTTAACATTTTAAGGGTTTTTACATCCAAAAACCCATTAATTTAAGTCTATCCTGTAAAAGTTACGACCCTGGGAAACTTGTCCGATTTTTTGAAAACGAAACACATGGCACATAAAGTGAGTAAATTTGATGAAAGTTGTAAAACTAAGATAAGCACATCAGTAGACCCTATTGAAGAGGTCTCAAATCCTATCTAAAACAATTCAAAATTTGTACTTTTTTGCAGAAGGATGATTACGGGTTCGTGTTTTTTTTTCAGTGTGACCATATCGAACCAGTGGTCCTAGAGTGTCAGGAGAGGGCTCATTCAAACAGCAATTTAAAGTTCTGGTGCCCTTTTTAAATAGGAAAATATACCATACCACAGTGTCCCTCTAAAGTCCTAGTACCCTTTTTAAGTAGTAAAGAAGGTTGTGTCAAACAAAGTGGCGTTATATGCCATTTTGTGGCGCAAGACAACAATTTTGGCTCTAAGAGGGCAAAATAGGAATGAAGTGAAAATTCTGAGTTAGCCAATCAATTTAGATTTCCCAAAAAGTGTATATTTAGCTTTCTAGTTTCAGAGATAGTAATACCGCGTGATGGCCCATTCGTTCCTGAAGATACACGTAGTCAATATGGAATAAACAGTTAATATTTAGAGCTTCATCTGACTAAATTGACTCGTTTTGGGCTTATAAAATTATGTACAGTGGTGTAGCCTACAATTATGCATCGGCTGTTAAGGAGGAGGACCAGTGGAGCTTTTTGTAGGTAGGGAGGGGGAGTATGCCTGACACTACAAACTCAGCTGCTGAGTAGGATTGTATTTCAAATTAGGTAATAGTACTTATAACTTTAGTAAAATTACGATCCAGCCCTGGAGTGCAACCCGAAAGTAAACCCTTTCAAACAGTTCGTGGTAACGAACTGTAGTAAGGAGCGATCCGGCTCAATAGTAACCAAAACTCAAAAAAATTGAATTTTGATATCAATAGGTACATCAAAAGAATCGTATTTTAATGCTGATTTTAAATATGTAAGTTTCATCAAGTGTAGTCTTACCCATCAAAAGTTACGAGCCTGAGAATATTTGCCTTATTTAGGAAAATAGGGGGAAACATCCCCTAAAAGTCGTAGGATCTTAACGAAAATGACACCATCAGATTCAGCGTCTCAGAGAACCCTACTGTAGAAGTTTCAAGCTCCTATCTACAAAAATGTGTTTTTTTGTATTTTTTGCCAGAAGACAAATCACGGGTGCGTGTTTATTTGTTTGTTTGTTTTTTTTTTTTTTTTGTTTTTTTTTCCCAGGGGTCATCGTATCGACCAAGTGGTCCTAGAATGTCGCAAGAGGGCCCATTCTAACGGAAATGAAAAGTTCTAGTGCCCTTTTTAAGTGACCAAAAAAATTGGAGGGCATCTAGGCCCCCTCCCACACTCATTTTTTTTCCTAAAGTCAACGGATCAAAATTTTGAGATAGCCATTTTGTTCAACATAGTCGAAAACTATAAAAACTATGTCTTTGGGATGACTTACTCCCCCACAGTCCCTGGGGGAGGGGCTACAAGTTACAAAATTTGACCAGTGCTTACATATAGTAATGGTTATTGGGAAGTGTGTAGGTGTTTTCTGTAGGATTTCTTGGTTGGGGGGAGGAGTTGAGAATAGGGGGATAGGCTGGGGGAGCTTTCCATCGAGGAATTTGTCAATGTGAATTGTGTTTGTAGTAGCTACTAGCTGATCAAGATAGTTCCTGCTAGGACATAGGATTCGTAATCCAGATTGTTTTCACAATCGTGCAATCAAAACTTTCTAAGACGAAATCTTTAATGAATGATCGATTCAATTTTAAGACGAAAAATAATTACCACAGAAAAGCAGTGCTACTGCTGATTAAAGTTTTCAGGGTCAGAATATCATTTGCACTTTACGGTAAACTAAATGTATTTAAAAAAATTCTCTGTTGCAATTATACCAATGAAAAATCTAAAATTGCTGAAACTTTCAGGAACAAATTTAGATATACTTTAAGGGAATTCGATACCTTAAGGTATTAGAAGCTACAGTGAATATTGGAAGAATAATGGTAGCTACAGTGATGACAGTGGTCAATCATGGCTCTGAAGCATGGGTTCTCCGAAAAGCACACGATAAGTTACTAGATATTTTCCAGAGAAGTTGCCTACGAATTTTTCTGGGCGCCCGACTGACTGACCGTATTTCAAACAGTAGGTTTTACGAAAATGTGGCTCAATCTCACTTTCTAGGGCTATAATGAAAGAAAGGTTGAGATGGCTAGGCCACGTTCTGTGGCAGATTGCCGAAGATTTTTGGCCAACTGTCTGGGGCTATATGGAAAGCAGGTCGCCCTTTTCTGGGTTGGGAGGGTGTTATAAATAAAGATTTAAAGGAAATCAGAACTTCCTGGGAGGGTGTAAAGAGGGAGGCCTTGAATAGATTAGGAGGAGGAGCGTGCGTAGCTGTGTTGGCCTCAGGTGGCTTGGTGCTGCAGTGAGTTATTAGTAGTAGCAATAGTAGTATATACCTTAAGGATCACCCTGTCACATCAATTTTAACACCAAAAGCACTTTTTAGTTTGTATAGCCAACTCATTTAGAATTAATTGAGTGGTCTTATCATAACTTGTAGGAGTTGGATAAATGATTCAAATAATCGACAGAAAACTAAGGGCTGACGCCTATTGTCCCAAATATATTAGAAAAACTATGCAGCTTCTTCTTTTTGTGCTAGAGATCATTATATTTATTTTTAATGAAACTTAAATCATTAAAAATTGTGAATTTGTTTTCAATTTAACAGGGTAGAATTTTCTTTATAAAGCTCAGGATTGGACAGTCCTCAAAAATGTTCTATCATACCTGCTAGGAACGCATACAAAATCACTCAAAGGACATGTGGTTTGATCAATTTGGCAGCTTTGGGGGATTTCCTACGGTGCCTACGTTTTGAATGAAACCTTTACCAACAAATGGATAATAAAATTTAAATGTATTTTCAATTCAATCCCGTTTTCAAACCAAAATTAATATCTTTCAATGACAACTAGTCCCCTGGGGAAATTGACTACTGCCTTTGTCTTTGAGACGGTCAGCCGATGTTGAGGTTGGCAAAATTATTTTTAAGGTGTCAAATCCTCTTAAGCAAGCACTGTAGTTCCATTAGCCTGATATGTAGTAAACTTGAATGCATTCTTTAGCCTATTAATTAAAATAAAACAAGTTTTTTTTAACTGCAAGTAAAAACGACATTAAAATTTAAAACGAACAGAAATTATACCGTATATGAAAGGGCTCTGTGATGCCCCGCTCTTTACGCTTAAGTTTGACTCTGTCACAACTCTACTTTTTGAAACAATGAAGAAACTTTAGCGTTGCGGAGGGGACAAGTCCTTGCATACACGGAACAATTTCTGTTCGTTTTAAGTTTTAATATCGCTCCTCACTTGCAGTTAAAAAAAAATAGTTTTTTTAATTCAATTTCTGAATGTTTTTGAATTAATGCATGTTTAGATTTTGGCTCACCGCACTTAAATAATTAAAACGAAATTTACATATCAAATTTTTTTAAATGGCTTTCTGATACTTTTGATCAGACGATTTCGATAAAAAAAAAAGGGAGAGGCCTAGTTGTCCTCCAATTCATGGTTACTCAAAAATGCAACTATATTTTTTTACTTTTTGTACGAATGTTTTTGTTAGTAATAAACATACACACCTTACGAAATAACTTACGTAACAATGTTCTATGTTTGTATATTTTTATTACGTACATGGGGGTTTGCACCCTCGTCAATACCTCGCTCTTTACACTAAAGCTTGAAGTTTATCCCAAATCTGTAAGATTCTCCCCTGTTTTATTCCTGACCCTAGAGCCTAATAGGGGAGTCTATGTTGAAGTGTTTTTGTTTTAAATTTATCGATTGAATAAATCGACTGATTGATTGATTGAAACTCAAAACGAGCAAAAATTAAACTGAGTAGGGTTGATAATCCCAGTGCCTTCTTAAGACCATAACACAATTTGAGCTATCTCCAAATGTCTATCTCCAAATATTGATCAGATGTGTTTTGGCAATTGATGGGCGTTGAGGGGGAGGGGGGTGTTCCTGTCTTCCAATCAGTTTTGAAAAGCAAAAAGGCCACTAGCCCTTTCAATTTCCAATCGAATGAGCCCTTTTCGAAGTTTCCACGACAACTCCTTCGAAATAAAGCGCCTTGGTCTAAAAAAAATATTGCATTGTGTCCACATGACTCTTTACGTGGGCAGCGCTATTGTGCTAGCTATGACTAGGGTTGAGCCACATGGATAAATAAAAACTGTGGCATAACTATATAAAACTACATACTGAGGAATAAGTATGCAGACTTTCAAAAACAATCGCGACTGGTTACACTCTAGAAACTTATTATTGAGGTATCACCCACTTTCCATCACTTGGTGTACGTCTTGGAGCTTCTATTGTGCCAAACAGTTTTACCATCACATTTCCACTAAGCTTGGCACGCGCCACCCGGTAATCGTGATTTCTGAAAGTCAGCGACCCCTCACTTATTACATGCTTTTTTGACATGACCGATGTTGCTAGAATCACGCCAGAAACATTTATCGTGAAGCATATACTTTAATGTCTTAGGGTTTCTATATCACATCCACAGTAGTCATTCTCATACAAATATTTGGCATACCAATGCTTTTTTATTATTAGATGAATAATACCTTCAATTATCAGTAGTTCTTTCCCCAAGTCATAATTACAACAATACAAAAAAATTGCATTGAATGATGATCTGAATTGAACTCGAAACAATAACCATCACGATTTTAAAGACCTCACAAGAACCTGTTGGAATTTCAACTTATCATGATGAACAAACAAACCTTCCACTGGGCGTTTTCAGGTAGCCAAGTGGATGACATCGCAAAACCAAACCTTTTATTAGTAAGTCTATACTTTTATGTAGTTTCTGATTGTATTCTGTATAAATGCTCTGGGATGTTACCTAAATGTTATTTTCTTGGTAGGGCCTATTTTCCCTACAGGCTTTCAAGAACAGAAAGAAGAAAGAAGAAGCTTTTATAAGCAGCCCCAAGAACGCTTAAAAACTTAGCTCTTTCGCATACTTACCAATGGTGTCCCTAGTGTAGATACCGACCTCCTGTTTCTCTGTCTTCGTTTGGGAGTGCAATGTTTGGTTGGGGGCAAATTATCCGACACTTCTCATGTTCTCCCCATATTTCTCCTACTGATCCCCGTCCCATACTAAATCACCAACGACATCAGGACTGGAACCCCTATCCACACGGACAAAGGATTTCTAGGGCCATACGTCCTTTAAAGTGAGAATAAAAATTTCTAATTTGAAAATTTTGAAAAAAAACCAATAGCACCTATATAAAAATCACCTATAGCAGGATCTGCTGTATTTGCTATTTGACTTAATTGTCGCTGATTTATGTTTTAATCTGGTCCTATGCTTTTATTTAAAAAGAAATTAATAATTTTTCCGATTATTGGAAATCCAATATTTGGAAAATAATTTTCCAATTTTTTCATTGACTACAGGGAGAAAAATATTTGAAGCAAGCCGTATAGTTTGTTAAAGCGTTAAAGCTAGATTTAGAACTGACGAGTGAATCAATGATTCACAAATTGACTTTCAGTACTTTTGAAAGGAATTTATAAATACAAAAGATATCAAACAATTCGTGGTAACGAACAGTGGTAAGGAGCGACCCGGCTCAATAGTAACCGAAACTCCAAAAAAACGAAATTTTGATACCAATAGTTACATCAAAAGAACCACATTTTAATGTTGATTTTAAATATATAATCTTCATCAAGTTCAATCTTACCCATCAAAGGTTAAGAGCCAGAGAAAATTCGCCTTATTTTAGAAAATAGAGGAAACACCCCTTAAAAGTCATACAGTCTTAAGGAAAATCACACCATCAAATTCAACGTATCAGAGAACCCTACTGTAAAAGTTTTAAGCTCCTATGTACAAAAATGTTGAATTTTGTATTTTTAGCCAGAAGACAGATCACGGATGTGTGTTAATTTTTTTATTTTTATTTTATTTTTTTCTAGGGGTGATCTTATCGACCCAGTGGTCTTAGAATGTCTCGAGAAGGCTCATTCTAACGGAAATTAAAAGTTCCAGTGCTCTTTTTAAATGACCAAAAATTGGAGGGCACCTAGGCCCACGCACATTTCCCCCCAAAGTCACCGATAGCCATTCTTTTCAGCCTAGTCAAAAACCTAATAACCATGTCTTCTGAGATGACTCAATCCCCCGTAGTCCCCGGGGTAGGTGCTGCAAGTTACAAGCCATGACCATTGTTTACATATTGCAATAGTTATTATGAAGTGTACAGACGTTTTCAGGGAGACTTTTTCGCGTTTGGGTAGGGATAGGTCAGGAGGAGGGGGTTAAGTGGAAGGATCTTTCCCTTAGAAATTTACCATGAGGGAAGAGAATTCCCATGCATTAAATAAATAATAAACAAAAATTATTAGCAAACAGATCAGTAGGATCATGAGTTATTGTTTTATATGTAATTGTTGACATGAATACGACAGACTATGACAACAAAATTCTTTCGCATTTAAATGACACAATTATATATAAAACAATAACTCATGATCCTACTGATCAGTTTGTTAACAATATTATAAATGAATTAAAGCAGCTAAAACAAAATGGTAAAATCACCCCACCATTATACAATAAATTTTTTCCCTGTGGTAGTTTCTGTCCCAAGCTCTACAGTTTACCAAAAATACACAAACAGGGTATTCCGTTAAGACCTATTGTAGCGTGTATGAAAGCCCCGGCTGCCAATATTGGGAAATGGCTTTGCACAGCTTTCAAACCTTTATTGTATTCCCAAAGTTCCTATATTCGTAATTCGGCAGATTTGGTTGAAAAACTTAGTAAAACAAGTATTTCAGAAAACACAATAGCTAGTATTTTTGACATTGTTTCCATGTATACAAATATAGATGTGGCTATTTCTGAGGAATTATTATAAATTAAAATAGAAGAAAATTACCACTTAATCGAGGTTTCAGCGACGGAAATTGATTGTGAAGTTTTAATGACTCTGGTAAAATTTGTAATAAGTTTTCTATGTATTTTCAATTTCGCCATTCTTTTTATCAGCAAAAAAATGGGTTACCCATGGGGACACCTTTATCCGGGCTACTGGCAAATATTTATGTCGAGAACCTTGAAAATTGGGCATTAAATTATTATTTTTAAAACATGTCTATTGGGGTCGTTATATGGATGATGTAATTTCACTTTGGAATTATGGGGAAGCTGAACTTCGGGGCTTCTTAGATCATCTTAACACTTATGACCGAAATTTACAGTTCACCCTAGAAGTTGAAATTGAAAATAAACTACCGTTTTTATATGTGTTAATTATTCGTAAAGCTGATAAACTGGACTATATTATCTATCGAAAGCCAACACAAAACAATAGATATCTTCACTTTAATTCAAATCACCCCCCACAAGTTAAAAGAGTAGTTGTCATTGAACTTCCCTCATTGATCGTGCCCTGAATATCTGCTCAGATTCGTATATAAATGCAAAATAAACTTTATCAGAGATATTCTTTTTGGCAATGGATACCCCATTCCTCTTGTCAATTAAACATAAAAAAAAGTTTTTTTAAATGAAAGTAAGGAGCGACATTAAAATTTAAAACGAACACAAATTACTCCGTATATGAAAGCAGCTTTTTCTCCTCAATGCCTCGCACTTAAAGCTAAAGTTTGACTCTTTCTCTTAACTCTACATTTTAAAACAGTAAAAAACTTTAGCATAAAGAGCGGGGCGTTGAGGTGGAAAACCCCCTTTCATATACGGAGTAATTTCTGTTCATTTTAAGTTTTAATGTCGCTCCTTACTTTCATTTAAAAAATCTTGTTTTTTGTTTGTTTAATTTCTGGACGTTTTTGAATTAATGCATGTTTTGATCTTGGCTCTCCACACATAAATAATTAAAACGAAATTTGCATATTATTTTTTTTGGCTAAATGGCTTTTTCATAGTTTTAATTGGAGGATTTTGAGAAAAAAGGGGCGAGGGAGGAGGCCTAGTTGTCGTCCAATTTTTTGATTACTTAACTTTAAATTTTTAAAAGGCATTAACTTTAAATTTTTTACGAAAGTTTTCATAAGTAAAAAATATACGTAACTTACGAATTAACTTACGTAGCGAACTTCTGTATTCGTATGTTTTTATTGCGTATATAAGGGGGCTCACCCCTCGTCGATACCTCGCTCTTTACACTAAAGCTTAAATTTTTTTCCCAATTCCTTAAGAATGACCCCTGAATCACAAATGCCGTAGAATAAGTAGTTGTAATTACTAAAAATACTTTAGCGTAAAGAGTGAGGTATTACGAAGAGGTAAACCCCTCATATACGTTATAATGTCTGTTCTTTTTCAGTTTTAATGCTGCTCCTCACTCTCAGTAGAAAAAACTTTCACTAGAAAATCCTGCGCCCCTCCATTGAAAGTCTCTTCCCCCATGGAAAGATTCTCCCACATAACCCCTCCCCTATACTAACCCCCCCCCCACCAAAAAATCCCCCCAAAAACGTCTGTACACTTCTCAGTAACCATTACTATATGTAAACACAGGTCAAAGTTTGTAACTTGCAGCCCCTCTCACGGGGACTGCGGGGGAGGAATTCGTCCCCAAAGACATAGTTATTAGGCTTTTCGACTATGCGGAATAAAATGGCTATCTCAGAATTTTGATCCGGTGACTTCGGGGGAAAATGACCGTGGGAGGGGGCCTAGGTGCCCTCCAATTTTTTTGGTCACTTTAAAAGGGCACTCGAACTTTTGATTTCTGTTAGAATAAGCCCTTTCGCGACATTCTAGGACAACTGAGTCGATACGATCACCCCTGGGGGAAAAAAAAACAACAAAAAACAAAAAAAAAAAAAATAAACACGCATCCGTGATTTGTCTTCTGGCAAAAAATGTGAAATTCCACATTTTTGTAGATAGGGGCTTGAAACTTGTACAATAGGATTCTCTGATACGCTGAATCTGATGGTATGATTTTCGTTTAGATCGTATGAATTTTAGGGGGTGTTTCCCCCTGTTAAATAAAATGAGGCAAATTTTCTCAGGCTCATAACTTTTGATGAGTAAAACTACTCTTGATGAAATTTATATATTTAAAATCAACATTAAAATGCGATTCTTTTGAATGTAACTATTGGTATCAAAATTCCATTTTTTAGAGTTTCGGTTACTATTGAGCCGGGTTGCTCCTTACTACAGTTCGTTACCACGAACTGTTTGATAAGATAATTAACCGTAGAATAAAAAGATATTCTTGTAAAATCGAAGAAGATATTTCACAATGCGAGGCTACTGATAAGCCCTCAAATATTGTCTATCTTCCGTATATCCCAAAAATCACAACAAAACTAAAAAATATTTGCACAAAAAATAGTCTGTACGTAGTTTTTACTAATAATTTTAAAATCATTAATTTCTTAAATTCCGGCATAGATAAGACTCCAGTTACTCGCCAAAGAGGGGTCTATCAAATGCCGTGTGATTGTGGAAATTACTATGTCGGCAGGAACCATCAGAATCTAGAAAAACAGTTACAACAGCATAAAAATGACATAGACAAGGCATTAATTTCAAATAGTTCCAACAACTCCTTTGATTTTGCTTTAGGTTGGCATATATTTGATAATCCGTCCCACACGATACTTTTTGAAAAATCTTCACTCATCAGTAATGATTTGGGGATAAAACAGGTTGTTCGAGAATCAATCGAAATTAGTCTCAAAATAAATAATAATATTTCTTTGAACAGGGATTTAGGGGAATACTCACTAAATCCTTTATACTCAAATTTAATTAAAAATGACCTAACAAAACATTTTACTAAACCGATTTACAATAGTATTGAACCAGCTACGAAAAGACCTTTGAGACAGGCTGCTAAGAATACAAGGTTGGCTTCGAGAAATTGCATTTAATCACTTTGTTTACTTTAGTTGGAATGAATTTATATTCTCACTTCATTCTTTTTGTCAGTCCTGGTTGAACTTTGTTGAAGTAAGGATGCTAGGGCTGTTTTTTAAAGAAGTTTTTGAAAATACATTATTAGTTGGAATTCTCACAATTTAATGTAAGTTTACTTATATATACATATTTTCTCTCTCGTTCTCGTATTGTGCTGAAGACAGCCCTTGGACATAGGGCCGAAATATTCACAGAACTGATTTCCACTGTCTTGAAAAGATTTTCCCTATTGTTTCTACTTTGTATTTGTTTGATACTGCACATTACTGCTGCTATTTAAACATTTTGACTGAACGTTCAAATTATGTACAAAACCTAAATCACAATTTTAAAAATGTAGGTCTTAAGCGGAAAAAACTGAAAAGTCTAAAATATTTTTGTAATTAACCAGTAATAAAACTATTTGAATTCAAAAATAAGAAAAAAATGTTAAAAAAAAAAATTGCAAATGATTCTTACAAAAAAAAAATCAAAAGGGATTATTAAAACATAAAATAGGCAGAAATAAAGTCATACAGTTCAAAACGAACAGACATTGCTATGTACAAACAAAAAAACTAAAACAAACAAAAATTACCTACAAATAGGAACCCTAGGCTACGTCCGCAATTTCTGAAATTCCGAACGTCTACGTTCCTGAAATTCCGAGGTGGATAAACTGCAACTAAAAACTGAGTTTTTGCAAAATGAATCAACACAAAATTTCCTTCCAAAATTTGCTATAATCATAAAATTCCTCTTAGTCTAGTCTGCTTATCCGGAAAGTTTGACAACCACGGAGCAAACAGTTCCTGCCCAGTTTCGTTTATCATGGATTGATGCAAACCACTTTTTTCAAAATATTTTTGCCTCCTAGGCTTGTTTTACACATATACTACCTATATGTGTATCATATACTCTTCAGAAAATAGGTCATTTTGTGAAGAGAATTTTTTATTTTATTTTGTCAATTTCCATAAATTCCAATCTTTGCCTTAGGAGTAGCGAGGATTCTGACATCCCTACAGTCCCAGTCACCATGAAATTTTACACGAACCATACTAAAATCTTATTTTCTTCGGCTTCGAAGGTTTAGAACACAAGCCTCTAGTTATGGATTTCTCCTTAGGCCTTAAGTCCTCTTTTGCCATTAGAGTGGCTTAGGACATTGAAGAAACGTTTCCAATCCGTCCTCAGATGTGTTGCAATCCAAAAGTCTTCTCCCTTGGGTTGCTCGGTGATTTTAAGACCTCTGGTATAGCTGCGTTTGAGGAAATTTGTCGACCTGCCTCCTCACCTGGATCTGTCAGGCTACCCCTAAAGAGCAACTTTGGAGAGGCAAGTTTCAAGCAATCAAATGGCGTACCCTGGATACCTAATATCTTATCAGTCGTGTTAATAACGGTTGCAAAATGAGCTCTCTTACAGTCTCGTTCTTGGTCTGCTGTGTCCAGTGGAGGCATAGGATGAGTTGCAAGGAAATGCTCTTGAGTCCAGAAAAATTTTCCTCTAGCTGTTGGCTCAAGTGCGATTTTTTGAGCCGTAACAAAGGATCTAAAGCACATTACTATTAAACAATCTCTGCTTCATGCATAAGGTGTGTTTCTGGCACATCTAAGCTACCTGGCGTCTTCTTTAAGGATCACCTGCTTGGACAATCCTGGTCTTTATCGTCTCTGAAGGATAAGTTGCAAAGGCAAAATGTTTCTACTTTTTTTTTTACTAGAATGTGTTTATGAAAAGTTTGTAAGAAATTCCAAATTATGCTTACGCTCTAGAGAAAAACTTTGTTTATGATGTCAGTACATTTGTTTCGATTACTTATGTTTCGCACATATAACATGGTAAATTGTTTTATTAACGTTTCCTTCCTTTTCGATATCATTTTTTCCGAATGCATTAACAATTAATTACGAAATGAGAGTTTGGGAATTGAGCAGTCTATTCAGTTTTCAGTAAAGTAAAAATGACAGTCTAGTCTGTTGAGGATTTAATAGTACCCTGAAGTGAAAACTTACTTGTGGTAATTTATGTTCATTTCTTTGTCCCTTTATCGTTTCGAGCAATTTCTTATCCATTCTAGATACCCCCCTTTTAGTGATAGTAATTTACTCACAACTGTGTCTTTTTTTTGAGGCTCTGTTTCTTATCCGATTTAAATACTCATCTTCTAAATATCGCTCTTTACTTTTTGGTGGAGAAACTTAGAGTCATCCAATGTTAAAAGACAATCAAGTGCTTTGATGCTTATTATACAGTGAACTTGGTCCATTTGACAACTGAACGGCCCACTTTTCTGACTGACAAAATTAAATACATGACCTCTAGAGAACTAAATAAGAATTATCACTGTTTGTTTCCCCAACATTGTTATTCCACAAGTTGTTTTTTATTTATTAAAGCCATCTTCGTATTTCATTCATCCCGGAGACAGAGTATTTTCATCCAATAAAGCGATTTATCTCTAACGTAATAATCGGCATTTATGGAACAGGGGTGATTTGACAAGCCTAAGCAACCAATGCTAATCCCGTCAAACAAGCAGTAGGGATGCAGGGGTGACTGTACTTGGCTCACTTAGAAAATATCACTGTTTCGAACAAGGGAAAATTGTATTTAGCCATATATCTTAGCATCCGAAGCTAATGAGGGTTTTGGCATTTTGGATATTTTTAAAGTTTTATTTTATGCTTTATGATCTAAGTTTTATATAAAACCAAATTTTATATACACTATAGGATTCAATAAAATTTTTGACATTGTACTTCTAAATTTACAATTTAATAAGAACGTAGCTCAGATATTCCAAAAGGTGTATGCTGTATTGTATAAATATACAAGACACTAGAAAACTAAAAAAGTATTTTTCTGGATTTTTATTGTTATTGACGAACGATTGTTTGTACCTCTATTCGTCAGCTAAGAATTTTATCATACCTTCAAGGTAAGGTACATCCCATTTTGGTACAAAACCATGAATTTTCAACTATTTTTGTATTGGATAAAAGAAGATTGAGCCCATTTTGAAGAAAAAGAACTTTTCTAATTATTTTGAGACTCATATAAGATACAGGTGGGCAGAATGAACCAATCTGTCAAGCGCGTTTTCAAACAGTTCGTGGTAACGAACTGTAGTAAGGAGCGACCCGGCTCAATAGTAACCAAAACTCTAAAAAATTGAATTTTGATATCAATAGCTACATCAAAAGAATCGCATTTTAATGCTGATTTTAAATATATAAGTTTCATCAAGTTTAGTCTTACCCATCAAAAGTTACGAGCCTGAGAAAATTTGCCTTATTTAGGAAAATAGGAGGAAACACCCCCTAAAAGTCGTAGGATCTTATCGGAAATGACACCATCAGGTTCAGCGTATCAGAGAACCCTACTGTAGAAGTTTCAAGCTCCTATCTACAAAAATGTGGAATTTTGTATTTTTTGCCAGAAGACAAATCACGGGTGCGTGTTTATTTGTTTTTTTTTTTGTTTTTTTTTCCAGGGGTCATCGTATCGACCAAGTGGTCCTAGAATGTCGCAAGAGGGCTCATTCTAACGGAAATGAAAAGTTCTAGTGCCCTTTTTAAGTGACCAAAAAAATTGGAGGGCATCTAGGCCCCCTCCCACGCTCATTTTTTTCCCAAAGTCAACGGATCAAAATTTTGAGATAGCCATTTTGTTCAGCATAGTCAAAAACCATAATAACTATGTCTTTGGGGATGACTTACTCCCCCACAATCCCTGGGGGAGGGGCTGCAAGTTACAAACTTTGACCAGTGTTTACATATAGTAATGGTTATTGGGAAGTGTACAGACATTTTCAGGGGGATTTTATTTTGTTTGGGGGTGGGGCTGAGGAGAGGGGGCTATGTTGGAGGATCTTTCCTTGGAGGAATCTGTCATGGGGGAAGAAAAATTCAATGAAAAGGGCGCAGGATTCTCTAGCATTACTATAAGAAAACAATGAAAAATAAAGATGAAAACGTTTTTTCAAATGAAAGGAAGAAGTAGCATTGAAACTTAAAACGAACAGAGATTATTACGCATATGAGGGGTTCTAAAAATACTTTAGCATAAAGAGCGAGGTATTTAGGAGGAGATAAATACCTTGTTCTTTATGCTAAAGTATTTTTAGTAATTTCAACTATTTATTCTACGGCCTTTCTGATTCAGGGGTCATTCTTAAAGAATTGGGACAAAACTTACGATTTAGTGTAAAGAAGGAGGTATTAACGAGGGTACAAACCCCCTCATATACATAATAAAAATTAAAGAATATAAGAGTTTGTTACGTAAGTTGATTCTATAGTTACGTATATTTTTTGCTAATAAAAAAATTCGTTAAAATTAAAATTAATAGTTGCCTTTTTATGTAACCGAAAAATTGCATGGCAACTAGGCCTCCTTCCCCATCCCATATTTCTCAAAATCGTATGATCAAAACTAAGAGAAAGCCATTTAGCCAAAAAAGGAATTAATATGCAAATTTCATTTGAATAGTTTACGTGTGGAGAGTCAAAATCAATCATGCATTAATTCAAAAACGTTCAGAAATTACATAAAAAAAACTAGTTTTTTTAACTGAAAGTAAGGAGCGACATTAAAACTTAAAACGAACAGAAATTACTCCGTATATGAAATGGATTGTCCCCTCCGCAATCCCTCGCTCTTTACGCTAAAGTTTGACTCTTTGCCACAATTCTGCTTTTTAAAACAATTAAAAGCTTTAGCGTAAAGAGCGAGGGATTGCGGAGGGGACAATCCATTTCATATACGGAGTAATTTGTGTTCGTTTTAAGTTTTAATGTCGCTCCTTACTTTCAGTTAAAAAAAACTAGTTTTTTTTATGTAATTATTCAATAGGGCGCATTGTAAATATCATTTTCTATAGAATCTGTTAATTCTATTAACAACTAATAAAATGAAAATTATTAATACAATTAATTTTTAAATTAATAATCAAATTCTAATTAAATAACTAATTTAATAATAAGTTTTATTTAGTTTCTTATAATGTAAGAAATTATCTGTATCCTTTTGACAAAAACTGTTATATTGTGTCTTTTAGATTACCTATGCTAGCGAATGCTAGAGGCTAAATATCCAAGTGGGGAAACGTATTGTAGCTTTTGAAAACATGTGTCTTAGAAGATTCCTGAATATATCGTGGCAGGAAATGGTTACCAACTTAGAAGTTAGTCGGTGAACCGACCCGCCCTTAGTTAATGACCTTTTGGAATGTAGGAGATGGAAGTGCCTTGTCAAAATCCTTCGTATGCCAGAGGATCGACCTATAAAGACAGCACATGAGCGGCGCCCTTAGGAGAGGAGCAAAACAGGTTAATCAGGACAGACCTTACGACGGCAGTATGACCAGGAACTGAAAAGTCCGGAGCTGTGTCTTCAACAACAGGGGGTAGACTGCATAGCTGCAGCTCAATTCCCTAGATGCCTGGTGATATTGTTTAGATACCCTCTACCATTCTGGCTCTGGAGCAGGGTTGCCAACTTCACTCTTTTTACCTCAGAGGGAATACGGAAAGGAGAAAATCAATCTTTTTGGGCTTCAATTTTCATTCGCTTTAAACATCCGTAGTTGGCAACTTTGTCAGAGGTGCATTTAACCCGAGGAATAGGGTTGCCAACTTGCACACTTTTTGTGTGAAATGCACTACTTTTACCTCAGAAGAGATGCACGCGCAGGGGCAGCCACGCATGCTCGCAGATTTTTTTACTTGCACTCTTTTTTTCTTAAAAAAAAATCATCCTTTTTTGGCATTTATTTGCACTCTTTTTAGATGTCTGCAATCGGTAACCCTTCTCTGGAGAATCTAAGGTATACTTTTTATATATTACCTTAAATTACCTTAAATTGCAGCTTAGAGCAATCTATTGATTTTTCCTTAAGAAGCTCCAGAGTTGAAGATTAAAGTTGTTTTCATTTCAGTTATTTTAATTACATGTATGAACTTCGACATTTATGCTTTCAGCAGAATTTCCTAGTAATATGCATCGAAAAAGCCTGAATAACAATCATAAGGTTTTATTAACAGCTCCAGCAAAATGACAACAAAATGTGCACTCTAAGAAATGAATGCTCGGCAATTCATTAGTTAAAAAAGTTACAAATAGATGAACAGGGCCTAAAGTGGTATTAATACCTTGCTAATTAATATTATAAAGTTCATGTAATGAGCTTGGTATATCACATTGCTGCCTCTTTTGGGTTAAATTAAAAATAGAAAAAAAATTCTAATGGTATTGAATGTGAAAGTATTCAAATGTGGTTTTTTGCAAATTCTTGGCTACGACGCTCCCACACATTTCTAAGACGTCTATTTACAGGCCCAATCATAACTAGACTTGACTAATACCAATATTTACGTGCTAGTTTAAACCAATCAGATTTTCCACAAAATTTTCTTATTGGGTAAAAATTCAATGAAAATTCTGATTTACTCAAATTAGGGTTAGGTAAACTTAAGTTTTAGTAAAATCTCACTCTTAATGGACCTTAAGAATAATAAAAATCAGCTTATGGTAAATGATAATTTCAATTCCAATTCCACAGTTAACCAGGTTAACTGTGGGATGCTATTATAATACCGTGTTAGAGATTGGAACAATTTCGTGTAGATGAACCAAGTAAAAAATGATTTAAATCCTGGAAGCTATGCCTACAGGACGGTACAGTTTTCTATTTACTCTTTTTCACTTTGCTTGATAATAACTTGGGTAAATTAAACAACCTAAAAGTGTTTTCCCACTCCTAGCTGCACGAACATTAACCCCTGAACAGATCAACTATTTCTGAATACCTAACCTTGTACAAGCACCCTGACGTCTTAGACTTGGGGTCCAAAAATATGGGGCTTAAACTGCTTAATCGTCATGAAAAATCTATCTTCTATTGACGAACTATTATTTTAATTCTGATTCCCGCAGTTTACTAAATGTGTTGGACTGCCTCTCAATGCAAATCTTGCTACTTAATGAGCACAACCCATTGTTGCAAGAAAAGATATAAAGATAATAAAAATATAACATTAGGACACTTGGTTCTTGGTAAAATATAAAAACAGAAGAAAAACAACAATGGTCTTTCGATATGGTAGATGTCTTCTGAAATTAGTGATAGCCACCTTCTAAGCTCTAGCTGCTCGATAATCACAAGCTAATTAATTTTCCTATCGACTCTTAGTACTTCGATCTGCATCAGTTCCTTATGCTCCACATCACAAAAAGAGTTTAATTACCAAGCTCTGCCTTGCAATGGTAAATATGCGCATAAACTTTGCTGCTGGTGCGCGTGAGCCTGGTGCTGCATCTGATGCAATGTCTGTGCTTGATGGTGCAAAGACGTGGCGTTGTGTGGCTGGTGATGGAAGCCTATACTAGATAATAAGCCTCCTGGTGAATGGCCAATTCCACCCTGAAAGAAGGAATTTGCGCATAAGTTATTTCTAGATGTTAATTCTAGATTAAAAGTGCTCATGGAATTTGCAGTATTCTTTATTTAATGCCTGTAGTAGCAAGGTGAACTCACATCTGCTTGGCAAGATGGGGCTCAAGTTCAGTCCCAGCTGTGGCAAGACCGATGGGGAAGAAGTTCCGTCGGTTAAATATATAGTGTATTCATGAATTATAGCTGACGGGTAAGTGGACCTGTCAGTTAAATATATTTCCATGGAACTACAGAACTAATGATGCTGGGTGAGGCATTTGTGTCTTGGTGGGTTTTTTTATTCTTTAGTTTTTCGTCGGGTTCCAGCATTGATATATTTTGCAAATTTACACTCATTTTTTATTTAATATATATTGTTTCACTACATCTTTTAAATAAAACCAGTCAAGGCCTTTTTATTATAATAGAAATCAAAATTTTAAATGATAAAATTAAATGACTTGATGAAGTTTTCATGGACACCGTCTAGGTCAAGTCTATTTTCTCCTATATTTAAAATTTTCGAATTCAATTAAATGCTAATTAGTACTGTATTGTCGGTTTTGGTTTTGTTAAGGGGTATCCCCCCTCTTTATTACACAAAATACTTGTTTTAGTACTTGCATTAAAAATACTCCTTTTTCATATTTTCGCTAATAAAAAAAAAAAAAAAATAGAATTGCCTCCTCAGATTTGGAAAAAAAATATACTTTCCTCTCCACTCCTCGACATTTCATGGATTGGCACCATCGGGCGCGCGTTAAATGTAATGGATCTGTGTCAGACGTTGCGCAAATTGTGCCATAATTGGCACGAAGTTTTAGGGCATCGTGGATGTGCACAATATTTGACAGAACAAGTGGTGCATACCTGGTAGCAGATTAAAAAATCCAGCGAGATTGTTCCATACAGAAGCATTCATTTTAAAATAAGTTGTATGTAAATAAATCCCATTGTATTATTTTGTACCTTTTTTGGAAAGGGGACAAGTTGAGTGTCATAATTTCGCAATCGAAGATTTGTTTGAAAGGGGGGATTTCCTTATTTCTTTTCTACGTTTTTTAACAAGGTATAGGGAAGTAAGCGTTGGTAATTTTTGTACATTTAGCGATCTTGACTTTTTTATATTAATTTTTCAGTTTTTGTTCCAGCTGGCGATAATTCGTAACGGTAAACTATGAGTTTTAGCTGATCTTCCTTGCATTGCCGACGTTAAGGTCCTTTTCATATAATTTTCTTATCGTGTAAATTTTCTATTCGTACGTTATTCTTAGCGATTCAATTTAATTCTTTTTTCGGCTGAGAGAGCCGATTTTTAATAAGGCTAAATTTTTACAAGGCTATATATATTAGCATAAAAAAAAACTATTTTTTCAGCTTCTACACATCTCTTTGTTATTTTTGAATGAAAATTTTCTTATAAATCTTCTTACAGCTCTACAAGGTGATCGGCTCTCTCACACATCGAATAAACACAGTTAACTTTCAATCGGAAACTTAGAAGTCAAGTGTCATTGGAGAATACTTAATATGTCATGCTTGACATGATTTTTTTAGTGGATATTAAAGAGCTTGAACTTGCTTTTGACCTTGAAGGGACTCTATAAAACCAAAAAGCTATTGCTATGAGTATGATAACCTACTTACGCCTTGAATAACTTGTCCTTGGAGATGTGAAGGAGCAGAAGGGTTGTTCAGCTGGGTGGGGGGTGGACTGGGAGATTCCTCCTCACGATCACTTGGAGATGTCGGTGAATCTGCTCCACTATGGTCGGTACTTAGATGCTTCTCTTCTTTGACTAGGACGGGAACACTCACACGACGTGGTGAATTCTGAAAGCTTACTCATTGTTAGTTTTCCTAAAATTTTAGGACGAAGCAGTACTCAAAATTTTAAACTTTTACATGTTTTTTTTTACTAATTTTTTTTCTTCTTTTTTGTTTTACAAAAATGACTGGCTATTATGTGAAAAAGTTACATTTTTTGGCTACAAACTCCTGTCTGCTCTTTTGCTAACTCCTTCTTGCACCTAAATCCTATTTGATCGAATATAGGAATAACCGGCTACAAATACTAATGATGGTGGCTAAAAATGTGGGCTATTAACCACTCTGTGGTCAATAGCCAATGTGGCCAATAATGACTACTCTGTGGTCAGTAACGGTAATCTCGGCTATTGACCACTCTGTGCAACCAAAACTTTCTAAAAAACATCAAAGATATTTGGGTTTAAAACAGTGACGAATTTGCAGAAAAATTTTATATGCAAAAATAAAAAAATTGCGAATTTGCAGATATTTTTTAGCGTATTAACTAAAATTGCTTGTCGGCACTGGCTTGCCGGCTTTTCTGTTTAGGCGAAATATCAATCGATCATTAAAATGTTTCAAGAATTACAAAAAAAAATCAAAAATTGAAAAAGTTTTCCTTTAGATATCAAACAGTTCCTAGTTGCGAATTATAAGGAGCGATCCGGCTCAATAGTAACCGAAACAATAAAAACAAAAATTTGATACCAATAGATAAATCAAAAGAATTAGATTTTTATACTGATTTCAAATCTATGAGTTTCATCAAGTTTAGTCTTACCAATCAAACGTTAAGAACCTGAGAATATTTGTCTTATTTTCGAAAAAAGAAGGAAGCACCCCCTAAAGGCTATATAATCTTAATGAAAATCACATCATCAGATTCAGCGTATCAAAAAAACCCACTTTGGAGTTTAAAGCTCCAATCCTCAAAAAATTGGAATTTCGTACTTTTTGCCAGAAGAAAGATCACAAATGTGTGTGTTTTTTTTTTCTTTCCAGAGGTCATCGTATCGATCCAGTGGTCCAAGAATATCGCTAGAGGGCCCATTCGAGAGGAAAATTAAAAATTCTAGTGCCCTTTTTAAGTAGCCAAAAAATTGGAGGGCAACTAGGCCCCTTCCCACGTTCATTTTCTCCCAAAATCAAAATCAAAGATCAAAATTTTGAGATAGCCATTTTTGTACAGCATAGGTGAAAAATCTAATAACTATGTCTTTGAGGCTGACTTGATTCCCCTCAGTCCACGGGGAAGGGCTGCAAGTTGCAAACTTTGGACGTGAAGGGCCGCAAGTTATGAATTGCTAGACATATGAGGGGGCTCGCCCCCTCGTCAATACCTCGCTCTTTACGCTAAAGTTTTGTTATTACTTTCGAAAGAGCTATTAATTCTAATTAAACCCATTGTGATTCAGGGGCCATTCTTGAAGAATTGGGAAAAATTCCAACTTTAGCATAAAGAACGAGGTATTGACGAGGGGGTGAACTCCCTCATATAGGGAACAATTTCGGTTGTTTTAAACTTTAATGTTGCTCCTTATTTTCACCTGAAAAAGTTTTTATTTATTTATTTAATTGCAGTATCAAGCCGATACTCATTAGAATCGCAACTTAGATTAGAGCGGCAATTGGGCCAAATAGGGCCAATTCAATGTTAGGGGCAAACTAGGAAGAGCTCATTTGGCTTAAGAAAACGAAAAACTTATACAAATTTACCAGCTTTTAAGTGTACACGCACACTCGGTGGTAAAGCCATATCCAGGGAGAGGGCCTTAGGTTTGGACCCCCTCGCCCCAAAGTTTGTGTTCGATTTGTAAAAGTGACAAAAAAGCGCACAAATTTTTGGATATGTTTTGTAAAGGTTTTTTTCTGTAAGCCCTCCCCTTCACCGAAAAAATATCCCCCCTAGACAAAATTCTGGATACGCCCTTGCTCGATGGCGCAATTCATTCTTAAGCGCTATTGAAATTGTTTACACTTTCGTTGAGAAACTAGTTGAAAATAACGAAGTTTTTGCGCATGAAAATAAAGACCCAAGTGAAAATTTAAGAAGTACAGGATTTACCCAAAACACGAGGGGGCAGTAATTCCGACATTAAGCTTTCTCCACTGTAAAGACCCATGCTACAACTAAAAAAGAACAGAATTTACTCTAAAAATGAGAATTCCACCTCAACCCCTTGCTTTATGGTTAAGTTCAACTTGAACCTTACTTGAAGCTTATTAGACTTAAAGCATTAAGATAAAAAAACTGTTATTCATTTGTTATTGTGGGTTTTTTTTTATATACTGAAAGCCCAATTCAAACTTTAGCGTAAAAACTGAAGGCCAAGAAGAATAGCAGCCCGCTTCTCATATTTATGGTAACTTCCCATCTATTTCAGATTTTAAGGTTACCTTTACTCGCACGTAAAAAATATCCTATGTGGTATTTAATTTTGTTATGCTACAAATGGCTATCACAAGAATCAAGTCTTCCGTACCCGGGTCGATGCACTTTAATTTAAACACGCCATAGCATCGTACTGATCGTTGGGGGTCAACTCCCCCCGAAAGTAAGCATAGATGATTACTAAACGCGGTGCTCTTTGAAAACAAGTAAATACGATAAATGACATGATAGTACATACCTTTGTACAAGGCTACATCCATAGGGAGCTCAGGACTCGAACCATCCCCCCCCTCCCGCAAAAAAAGAAATGCCTGACAAGTAAAAAATCTAACAAAAATGCATATAAACACATTTTTGATACGTTTTTTAAAGTTTCTCTTGTAAAACCTCTAAAAAAAAGTAAACACACGCACAGCCCCAAGCAGAAATCGTGGGTACACCTTTGCCTGTATATAAGGTCGGTCATATAAAGTCTAAGTATATAAGTCATATAGTCATATACAACTATATAAGACCTTATTTTTCCTAAAAAGAAAGATTTTATACTTCTCGCTGGAAGTCGCCAGGGCGTGATATATTCCCTAAGCCGTATCCAGGATGGGAGGGGTTTAGAGGGGTTTGAACCCCGACTCCACGAAATGTTTGCTTGGACTCCTAAAAATGTAACAAAAATGAATATAAACAAATTGTTGATACGATTTCTAAAGTTTTCTGTAATAAGGTCATATGTATAAAAGGTCAGTTTGCCTGTATACAAGGTCAGTCATAAGGTCAGTTATCGATACTCTGTAGTAAAAATTAGTGTTTAATTTTTGTTAATTTAATAATCTGAATCAAGGGGGTGAGATGGTGCGGAGGTAGTACACCATCGGAGACATTAATTAGCTACTAACTATTATTACAAACTATTAATTTATTAAATAAATTATGCACTTATTGCACCTTGTATACGGTAAGGCACTATCGTGTCATCTAAATCACTTTTTGAATATTTCTCAGCACCAAATTAGCAATCGGTCTCCCTGTTTTTAGATACCAGATCTTTTCGGGTAACAAAACTAGCAGCCTGTTGCCCCAATTTTAGATCCAGAGAAGACCGAATCGAATACCGAAGTGTCAATTCTAGCTTTATCGCAATAAATTTTCATAAAAACTGTAAGTATACAGAAATTGTAAGCATATCGATAAATATATAAATTTAAAATCTCAGTAATAGGTTTTGACCGCAAGAACAAGGATCATCTAACAAAGCGCTTACATTATACTTTATATAAATATCCCAGTTAATTCGAATAGTCACGTAAAAAATAACTTACAGAATTCACAGTTTGTTCTGCCATCTGTTTTTCTTTAGCTTGCCTCTTACATTTGTAGCGGTGGTTTTGAAACCAAATTTTGACTTGAGTTGGAGTCAGATGAATTAAACTTGCCAAATGCTCACGCTCAGGCGCTGAAAGGTACTTTTGCTGCTTAAACCGACGTTCTAGTTCATACACCTGAAATTATCAGATTACATAGTTGAACTTGGCTGTTGCTTTTAAACCAAATAAAACCTGACAAGTATTTGCCACAAAAGCTATATTTAAAGTAAAAAAAAAATCAGATGAGTATATAGTTACAATCCGTAATACTGTAAATAAGCTATCATAAACAAAATAGTAATTAGTGCACTCACTGTACTTTTTGTATTTTCTTGAAACCCATCCACTCCTTAATATGCTAAACAAAAGAAAACAAGTTTTTTTTCAACTGGCAGTATGGAACAACATTAAAACTTAAAACGCTCATAAACTCTGCCGTATATGAGGTGACTGTTTCTTTTCGCCCTTTACGCTAAAGTCTTAAAGTTCTTCAAAAATACTTCAAGTTCAATGACCATTGGGTTTGAGCAGTCTTTCCCAAAGAGTTGTGACAAAAAGTCAAACTTTGGCATAAAGAGCGAGGGTTGAGGAAAAAGCAGCCCCCCTCATATATGGAGTGATTTGTATTCTTTTCAAGTTTTAATGTTTCTTCTTACTTCCAGTTGAACAAAAATATTTAGTGTATTTAGTGTCTAACTTAGTTTCAAATAATGCCAGCGAATTCCCTCCCACCCCTCTTGGAAAATCGCCCAAGGAGAATTTCCACCGGAAACTTTCCCCTCCATGGAAAATTCTAAACTAGCAAAATCCCCCCTCAGAAACCTCCCCCCAACAATTTCTGTATATACTACATGAAAACAATGTAGAAATTGTGCAGCTTAAAGCCCTATTCCCAGGGACTATTAGGGGTCATGTCATCACGAAGTGACACAGTTATTTAGATCTGTCAACTATGTTAAATGAAATGGTTATCTCAAAATTTTGATCAGATGTCTTTTCGGGACAAAGGACGTGAGAGAGGACTAGCAACCCTCCAATCCATTGGTCAATCTTTTTGTCCAATCCTCTAGGACCAAAGTTCCATTCGATCACCTATGGGAAAAACAGAAAACTAATACAAACAAAAAAAAAACATCTCTGAACTATCTTCTGGGAAAAAAAAATACAAAAATTCCAAGAGAATTTCTTTTCAAAGATTCTTCAAGGGATTTCCAAAGTCAGTATATATGCTGAGATGTCTTATTGGCAACAAGCATACATACTGTGCCTTTTGATTTAGTTTTAAAGCAATATTTAATATCTAAGCATAATGCGTAAATTGCATAAGTGTGTGGGGTTGACGTATTTGGCACACCTAGAGATATAGTTACTTGACTGTTTAACTATGCTAAACAAACAAGAATTTCTTAAAATTTCGATTAGATGCTTTTGAAAAATTAATGGGCTTAGAAAGAGTTTTATTCTTGAGAAGGGCACTAGAACTTTTAATTTTCTGTCAGATTAACTCCTTTTTAAAGTTTTTATGGTATTAATACCTATGATAACGCTGCGCTGTCTATGATTTTGCTTATATCTCCTTTTGAAAACCTACATGCACTTAGTTTTTTCGTTTAATTTGAACTCCCCCTTAACGTTCCCTATAAGTTTCACCTTAATACCCTTAGCGCAAGTAGTTAAAGCAACTGTAGCAGTAGTTACCATAGTGTACAAATAGTGCCTTCTTGCTAATCCAAAATCTGCCACAACTTACCCAGAAAGGTCTAACTTAATAATTTAAGCCGTTCTAGAGATACTGCAGTGTCATCCTTTTCGCAATCTACTTGCTTATGGTCCGTTTGGATTTAGTCCAATACCCACCTAAATATTCCTTGAAAGCTTCACCTTAATACCTTTAGCTTGCGTTATAGCAACAGTTTTAGCAGCAGTAGTAGCGTTAATGCAGTGTACACATAGCATCTTGAATTTTTTTCAACATCTTCCTCACACAAGCTGAAAGTTTCGACTAAATACCACAAACCGTGCCTGAAGTATATTAGATAAGTCTTCTTGACAACCTTTAAGCGCATAGTGTGCTTCGACTTTTTCTTTTTAGCTATACTTTTAGTTATAGTACTAGTAGTAGTAGTTACAGTAGTAGCGGTAGTAACAGTAGAAGAAAAATGAATAGTAGTAGGCTTAGCTCTTGTAGCAGTAGTAGTAGTAGTATCAGTAGTGATACTGATAGCAGTAGTAGTAGTAGTAGCATGAGTAGAAGCAGCAATAGGATACAAATATTCAAGTAAAAGCACCTTCAAATCCATGGGTATAGTTGTAACAGCAGTTCCAATAGTAGTATTATTACTATTAGTAGATTTAAAAGTAACAGGACTAGTACTAGCAGCAGCGGCAGTATTAACATATTGCTTTTTGGTCATTTGAACATCCCCCTCATCAAGTCCTAGAAGTTTTACATAATATAGTTAGTTTATCATGGGTTTGACATTGCCGATATGAAATGTCAACCTTTTGATAACCTGTTTTCTCATATACTTCCTGAAATTTTCATTTAAAACTCTCAGCCATACAAGTAGTTATAATAGTAGTAGTTGGAGCAGGGTTACCAACTACCAACGTCTAAAAACAGTGCAATCAAGACCAAAAAGAGGGATTTTTGCTATAAAAAAAAAGTGCTAGTCAAAAAATGTTCGCAGTTCCTCTTATTGTTCTGACCACTCTTACGTCATTTTAAAATGATTAAAGTTATCCTACGACCATATTAACCTCTAAATAATGAGTTAGATAACAATTATTCTTGTTTTCACAGCTAAAAAGTAATTCTAGACTATAGATTAGGTTTTGTCTCCTTTTTTCTAAATATTTTGAAAGGAATATGAGAGGTCAAAGTAGCTAGTAATGAACTGTAGCTGACCTTAAATGTAAATTGGTGAATGCATACTTAGTCAAAAGATTTTTTTTCCTCTACTGGATTTTCTCCTTTTTTTTCCTTTTCTTGTAAATTTATTTCATTTCTTATATGAAATGAGTAGTTTTGTGGTATATTCCTAAAAATTGGATAGCTGCTTGTTCTGTGAAAGCATTCCTTTGCTTTGATTACTTTAAGTTTGAGCAAATTAATGGATACGAATATATGCAGATGAGACAAGAGTTCTGAAAAAGGGGTAATTTAGATCATGTGATTTAGAGAAAAATTCTTCTGAGCAATTTATCCCAACATCACAGATGTGCAAATTAAAATTTTCTTTTGTATAAAAATCACATGAACAACTTGAATGCCAAAACTTTTTTATGCCAAAACATTCAAGTGTTGCATTTACTACCTCAAAGTATTTTCAAAAGAAACCTAGGAGGATTCAACCGTCTAAGGAAACCAGTGCCTGGGCTCTTAGTAAGATAAGGCTTTTATTTCTGAAAAATGGCCATCATAATCAGAGATGAGTCGTTTACACTTTAAAATGTTGTAGAGGCCTAATGTTTTTGCAAAATTTTATCAGCTTGAGAGTAGACTTTATAAAGTTTTTTCTTGGTTGTTCTTCTCCATCCCCTTACTGCATGGAGCATACTCATTTTTCTATTCCTAAGAACAATAGTTGCGCCAAACAGCTTTTGAGTTTCACATGTAAAGTTTATTTTGAATTAACGCGTTTTCACTTGCTCTTTATACTTTGATTTGATAAACTTCATCTTAAATGGTTGGAGATGTTGGAAAGACGACAGGGGGACGGCAGCGATAAGTTCCCACCGGCTTGCTGGTGTACTTTTTGCACTCAAATAGTTTCATTCGAGGCTATTTATCTCGCTAATACTTTTCTATCATCATCAAACAGTTCGTGGTGACGAACTGTAGTAACGGGCGACCCGGCTCAATAGTAACCAAAACTCTAAAAAATGGAATTTTGATATCAATAGCTACATCAAAAGAATCGCATTTTAATGAAGATTTTAAATATATAAGTTCAATCAAGTTTAGTCTTACCCATCAAAAGTTACGAGCCTGAGAAAATTTGCCTTATTTTAGAAAATAGGGGAAAACAACCCCAAAAAGTCATAGAATCTTAACGAAAATCACACCATCAGATTCAGCGGATCAGAGAACTCAATTGCAGAAGTTTCAAGCTCCTATCTACAAAAATGTGGAATTTTGTATTTTTTGCCAGAAGGCAGATCAAGGATGCATGATTTGTTTTTTGTTTTTTTTTTTGTTATTTTTTCCCCAGGGGTGATCGTATCGACCCAGTGGTCCTAGAATCTTGCGAGAGGGCTCATTCTAACGGAAATGGAAAGTTCTAGTGCCCTTTTTAAGTGACCAAAAAAATTGGAGGGCATCTAGGCCCCCTCCTACTCTAATTTTTTTCCCAAAGTCACCAGATCAAAATTCTAAGATAGCAATTTTATTCAACGTAGTCAAAAAACCTTATAACTATGTCTTTGGGGATGACTTACTCCCTCAGAGTCCCCGTGGGAGGGGCCACAAGTTACAAACTTCGACCAGTGCTTACATATAGTAATGGTTATTTGGAAGTGTACAGACGTTTTCAGGGGGATTTTTAGGTTGGGGGATTTGAGAAGAGGGGGGTATGTTGGGAAAATTTTCCTTGGAGGAATTTTTCATGGGGGAAGAAAATTTTCATGAAGGGAGCGCAGGATTATCTAGCCTTATTTAAACAAATACAATGAAAAAATAAATATGAAAAAGCTTTTTCAACTGAAAGTAAGGAGAAGCATTAAAATTTAAAACGAACAGAAAATATTACACATATGATGGGCTCACATCCTCCTAATACCTCGCTTTTTTTAAAGCTAAAGTATTTTTAGTAATTTCAATTATTTATTCTACGGCTTTTGGTGATTCAGGGGTCATTCTTAAGAAATTGGAACAAAATTTAAGCTTTAGTGTAAAGAGCGAGGTTTTGACGAGGGGGTGAACCTCTTCATATATGTAATAAAAACATGATAATACAGAAGTTCGCTACTTAAGCTAATTTGTAAGTTACGTATATCTTTTACTAATAAAAACATTCGTTAAAAAATTAAAAGTTCTAGTTGCCTTTTTAAGTAACCAAAAATCGGAGGGCAACTAGGTTTCCTCCCCCACTCCTTTTTTCTCAAAATCATTCGATCAAAACTATGAGAAAGCCATTTAGCAAAAAAAAAAGCAAATTTTGTTTTAATTATTCATCTGCGAAGAGCCAAAATCAAAACATACATTGATTCAAAAACGTTCAGAAATTAAATATAAAAAAAACTAGTTTTTTTTAACGGCAAGTAAGGAGCGACATTGAAACTTAAAACGAACAGAAATTACTTTGTATATGAAAGGAGATGCTTCCTCATCAACGCCCCGCTCTTTACGCTAAAGTTTTTTACTATTTTAAAAAGTAGAGTTAAGAGAAAGAGTCAAACTTTAGGCGTTGATGAGGAAGCATCTCCTTTCATATACGAAGTAATTTCTGTTCGTTTTAAGTTTCAATGTCGCTTCTTACTTTCCATTAAAAAAACTAGTTTTTTTTTTCATAAAAGATTGTATAAATAATTTGCGAACAGAGTGAAAATCCGGTACGTAGAGAAAAAAAAACGAAATGAAAAAAAAGTGTATATTGCACACAAAAAGTGTGCAAATTGGCAAACATGTGTTGAAGTAGTAAATAGCTGTAGTAGTAGTACTAGTTGTAGTAATAGTAGGAGTCAACGCAGTGGTAGTAGTGTGAGTAGTAGAGAGCAAATATTCCCTTTTGGTTAATTAATCTTCCCTTTAAGTATTCTCTGGAAGTTTCCAGTTAATACCCAAACCCTTTCTTGAAATATGCTCTTTTGACAATCTGCATGCACATAGTGTGTTTTGATTTACTTCAAACTTCCCATCAATATCCTCTAAAGTTTGCATCTTCATGAATTTAGCCTTAATAGTATTAGTGTCATAGTAGTTGGGGTAGTAGTAGGAGAAGTAGTGGAAGTAGTGGTGTTGCATTAGCAGTAATAGTAACAATAGCATCAGCAGTAGTAATAACAGTAGTAGTATGTACATATTGCCTTTTGGCAGGTTGAACATCTCCTCATAATGCCCTGGGAGTTTCATTTTGATACAGTAAGATGTTTCAAAATATTACTGATGTGCCCTTATGACTCCCCTTTGAAGTTTTTGTCTTATCTTAATTCACTTAGCCTAACAAGTAGCTGCAGGGAAATTGTAGTTGGAGTAGTTTAGTAGCAGTAGTAATAGCAGCAGTAAAACTAGCAGTGATAGTAGTATTAGCTGCAGCATGCACATATCATTTTTTGATCAACTGATCTTCCCTTTAAGTATTCTCTAAAAGTTCCAACTTAATACCCACCCCTCAAGACGCTGTCAAATTTGCACCTTCATACGCTTAGCCTAATAATACTAGTATCCTAGTAGTAACGGTAGTAATAGGAGCAGTAGTAGCATCAACACTGCCATATTAGTGGTAGTAGTAACAGTAGGAGCAGCAGTATTAATAGTAGTAGTAGTATGTACATGTTGCCTTTTGGTATGCTGATACCCCGTGATACCCCGGAAGTTTCATCTTGATACGGTAAGCCGTTCCAAAAATGTTGCTGAATGTTCTTTTGAATTCTGTGTGCACATAGTACGTTTAGATTTAGTTCATATCAAATATTATCTCTATGGTTACCCTTATCCTTTCCTAAAAGTTCCAAATTAGTATACTCTAGCTGCTCCAAAATTTTTATTGGATTTGTTTTGGGAAATGATGGGCGTGGAGGGGGGTTGCATTCTAATTACTTTTGACTCTTAAAAATGGCATCGTAACTTGCAATTTCAGTAAAATCTTATATGGCTCCGTGGCACAACTTACAACCCTTGCCCCTAAGTTCTTTATTACGTTGTTTACGGGTCGGAGAAACATTTGGAGGGGGAGGGGGTCAAGCCTATGCTGCCCCCCCCATCTTGGTGGAGTCTCGATACGAAGTGCCTTGGTGAAAAAAAAAATGTACACACTTCGTTTTTTACATAGGCAGCACTATAAGCAAAGGCCTTATTTGTATGTGAAAAATAGTTAATTATAGTCATACCTACTTGCATATAAACTATAAACGAAAATATCAGAACATATGTTTCAGGAGGAGGGATATTTGAATTCTACAAAATGGATACTTTTAGGCTCAATTTTCTTGGGAAATAATTCAATCCAATACTGACAACCTACATGCAGAGATAGGGAGGGGTAAGCTGGACTTAAATATACCTTGATTTATATTCTTTATCCTAACGATTTTAGAAATATTTCCTTTAACATATATATATATATATATATATACATATATATATATATATATATATATATATATATATATACACATATATATATATATATATATATATATATATATATATATATATATATATATATATATATGTGTGTGTGTGTATGTGTGTGTGTGTATGTGCGTGTGTATGTACACTTTTTTCTGTATTAGCCAACTTCCCTTTTACTTTGCTCTTCACTTTAATATGAAAACATTGAAAACAATTTTTTTCAATATTTTGACTTCGTATTATTGGCCATTATTAGTTTACTACAATCCAAAATCTAAAACAAAGATTTACCTTCCTTCGGGCCATAATCTATATATTTATGTGTGTGTTTGGTGCGGGGGGGGGGGACTTCAGTATAAATTTTAATGGAATTCTCCCTGTTCTCCCTTGTACAGGTGTCTTACTTTGCTTTAAAAAATGACAAATTAAAATTTTGGGATAATTGTGTTTTTGTGCTTTTATTGTAACAATACAGTTACATAGAAAGACACTTTTTGACTAGTTTTTGGATATTTCTTTCGTTTATATTATTAGCTTTTGAAAAACTTTCTACACTAGCCCGCTCTGACAGTAATCTTGTTGACAAGGCTAAACTTTCCTTCTAAACTGCGAAATAGCGCAGCTACGTCTCTGTCCCCCAAATTCTATGTTAGCAGCCTAATGTAGAAATTTCTCAGGAAGTTTCTAAGGACAAGACTATTTAGAAAAAAAAATATTTGGAACAATCTTTAGTTTTCAATCATGCAAGGTTGCTTTTTGGAAGTCCATTTCTTCCGTAATAGTGGACCTTTTTTTCGGGGGGGGGGGGGTAGGGTTCAGAGTTGTTTCCGGAAGACTGCTTAGTGGGAATGTTACCCCACATATGGTGTTTAAGGATCGTTGAGAATCTACAGGTTTTTAAAATTGATTAAATTTGATCAAATTTAAAACGGTACAGTCAAGACCTCACATAAAAACGAAAACCGGGTACCCGTATTTCCTTCAATGTAACTTTCACTGCTCCTTGCATTAGCTTTAGACTAAGCCCCAACTACAAAGAAACCAGATAGAAATTAAATACTTGCCTGAGCTTGGGTAAACAAAACTCTTCTTTTCCTCCTTTGAGCATGTAGTGGAAACTGTACACCACCTAAAGGTTTTACATCTCCAACACCGCACGCGCTTAGCCCATGAACTCCCATATTCATGCCCATATTCATGTTCATTCCGGTTCCATTCATCCCTGATCCAGGACCACCGGATCCCATCAAGCGGGACACTAGAAATAAAGTCAATGTTTTATTAGAAATGATCAGTTGGAACGTAATGTCATTGCTAGCAACTGGAAGATAATTTATCTCGTATTACTCCTATTAATATTATAGCGTTAAAAATTCATGTTGATCTTTTGATACATCTCAGATATACCCTTTTATATGCGACACCTTGTCCCCTTAATTTGAAAGATAATTGAAATCATAATTGAAAACTAAACAGTTTGAAAGATAATTTGGCTCGTATTGCTCCTATTAAATATTATGCCTCTAGTAAGGATTTGTAGCCCTTATTTTGGGACTATTTCTATTTTACCCTTTTTAATTTTCAGTTACTAAGGGCTGGAGTTTAGGTAAGCTAAATCTTTATTAATACAACTAGACACAGTTGCATCGACTTTAATTTTTTTGTAATCACAAATGATTCAATAAAATAATCGTACTTAACAAAACCTATGACGGTTTGCGGTCGTGCAAAAGTCAACGCAACTACAGACCAATTAAACTAATTATGTAATTAATCATTCCAAATTAATAACGATTATTATTACAAAATAAGAGTACAAAAATATAAATAAAATAAGAACACAAATTAAACATATTAACGAATCCATTCTTCATCAATCATCAATGCTCAACTCTCCCTTCCAAAAACTCAAGTTTGGACCATACTTCATAGAAAAAGTCACTATGAAAGATGAAGGGAGGGATTCCCGCCAGGAGAAAGGCTTCATAAGGAGATTAAGCTTTATATGGGCATTTTTAAAGGTAAATGAGCTTTTTCAAAGGTGTTTTTTCAGGAACTAGAAATGAGTGCATGTAGATGCTTTATGATATTAAATTAAAAAAAATGAGACAGGAAAAATGGGCATAATTTAAATAAAACAGTTGAATAAATAGAAAAAAAATGACAACAAACCTCAAAAAAACATAAATCTAAATAGTTCGACTCTACATCTGGGAGCCTTTATCAACGGGATAAGAACTTAAACTAAATTAAACATAACATATAAATTAAACGCAAAACTAAAAAACACACAAAAACGTAAATAAACAAAACTCACATCTTAATAACCTCCAAAATGCTGGAATTACTATATTTTACAGTGATTGCGGTATTTTGGTGGTTATTCAGATGTGAGTTTGATTCTTTTTTTTTTTTTTTTTGCTGCAATCACTTGGGCAAAAATTTTGAGAATGTGCTAACCACCGTCAGGAAAAGATATAGAAAAGAATGAAAAAGTTTCTTACACTTTGGATGTAAAAAAAAAACTATTTTGTGAAGGAAAATTAGTGACAGTATAAGTTACTGGAAACTATGAGTATAATTTTAGAAAAGGGGAAGTACCCAGCGATTTTGAGAAGCTCAGAAAATTTAAAATTAATACTCAATGAATATTTCAGGATATAAGGCTTTAGTTCTATAAAACCTAAAATTTTCGTTTTATAAAACAAATGGCAGGAAGTGGTACTGTCGTGCTATCTCTTTTTTAATAGGGAAAGCTGTCAATACCAAAAATTTCTCGTTCGGACGAGCCTACTTGTATTTTCTTAAAAAAATAAATTGTATTAAACCGTTAAGAAAAAAAAAACAAATGAGATAAAAGCATCTCAGTAACTTTTATTTTCAGGAAAAATATAATATTTTTGTTTATTTGATATAGAGGAACAGGGCCAGAATTAAAGCTTCGACTGTTCTAGACTCAAGCGTTTTTGCCGCTCTGTTTTCGCAAGATTTCACGGAAACCCCCAAAATTTCAGAGGTAGTGGAAACACTGAACAGAACGTAACTGATGAGCCAAAAGTAATCAAAGACAGAGGTAAAATCGAACTCTCAGCTGTCATTCTTGTGAGATATCTAACAGTTTATAAGTTGCCACAGAATTCCTGTGTTGTTTTAAAATTACTTTTATATGAATAGAAAGAGTGGTAGCGTAGTCCATCTGGCACGTTGACAATAAATCGTATCAGTCCAAATTTTTTAAAGAAAAATCCCTTAGTGATAATATTGCACCCCCTGGCACTGTGCACACCTAGACTCGGGCCTCGTGGGCCTATTGGTAAATCTGGGCCTGTATAAAAATGACATTTCCACGCTGGGATTCTCATACATGTAGTGTTTTGTATAGTAATTTTCATCAAGATCACGCCCTTTTCTGGGTATTCCCTGCTTTTTCTAAAATTAGGTAAATTTTCTTATGCCAATAACTTTTTGTATATAGCCTAAGTCTAAATTTAATGAGTATTGTGCCTTCAAAGGAAGATTCAAAGCTAGATTGTTTTATACTCATTTCTCACCATGTTCGAAATTCTCATTCACATTCGGATTTTGCAACTAAGCTGCCAAAATGATGCCATATTCCAGAAATCTCCCAGAAAGCGCTGTGAATTTTCTTGTACAAATAAATTTAATTAATTTATCATTTTTTTAACTTTTACCCAATCTAATTACTAAATATAGTTTTTGTTTTTTTTAAGCAGGTTCACATATTATAGGAAAATTTGAAATACAAATTTAGCATGCATCTCATACGAATGCTCATTACTGAGGGACAAGAAGGAAAAATATGATCTTCCATTTTGCCTAGTTTCTTTGGCTTTGAATAAAGGCAGCACTTCTATAGAAATTCCGTTATTAAAACATATTGGTGCATAATCATTTTGTTAAGGATCTTCAAGTCTGTTTTCAGTTATACTAGAAAAGTGCCTTTGGCAACTGGAACACACATTTCTAATATAAAATCCTTACAATTTTTCTGGAATATACCTCTACTGAATCTGTTACGAAAAAAACTTTGACGAGCGCTTAACAAGATCTTTTTCAAAAAGGTCAGATATCCTCTATAAAGATCTAAAATCGTTAAATATGCTTACATAATTTCGGCCCATTTAATCATGACGTTTTGTGGAGCATGGGGTAAAAATGAACTCTTCCTTAGTGCCCCCCTCCCGTCTCAAGTAATATTGATGTTATAAAAAGATCCGTAAGCTCTATAATAGAAAAAAGTGCAATGAAACAAATATCACAAAAGAAGAAGTTAAGAAAGAAGAAAAAGTGAGTCACTTAAAAAAAGTGTTAATCATTTATGGCTAAATTTGGTTTATCATTTTCTTTTGTCCGTTTTTTCATGAATGTCCTTATACATATTCAAATTTATGAGTCAACCAAACACTTGGACATTAAAATGTTTTATACTTAAATACTTGTAATTTGATGTGGTAGGTAAATGGTTCGTTTAGTGGTAACCCCCCCCCCCGTAAATTTCCAAATATAAGAAGATGTGTCTTTCTGGGAGTGCCAACATTTTGAAAGTAAACTTAAAAAAATAGGTGCACATCACAGGCGTGTAGTTTGGGGGGAGGGGCAGTTGCGCCCCAATAATGTGGAAAAATATAATATATTCCATGCCCCGTGGCTATCTGGATATGAACCCCTATTGCCCCCTAAGAAAAATACGGGAGATTCACCCCTGGGTGTACAAAAAAATAGAATTAAAAATATTTTACCCCACTAGGAAGACTACCGTCGCCAAATTCCGTTTCTTGGAAGAAATAAAGTTTATATTTTTGAAAATCCACTGATAAAACATGTATAAAAACCAGCTACTAGTATAATAATGAAGCAGAACAAACTTGCATCACCGAAGCACACAAGGAAGGGGGCTTGGGTTGTTCCCCAGAAATCCTAAATTTTGCCAATTTTCTGGGCACTTCTTATACAAATAATCAAGTGAAAATAATTTTTCATAAGCCACCCCCCTCGAAAAAAAATTCACGTATGTGCATGAGCTGCTTAGCGCTTATAAGTTTCATGCATTTCAAAATGACTTTCCAAAAAACAGCTATCCTGATAATCATCGCAATGGCAATTTCGGCGTCAAGTACCTTCTTACTAAAAAATTTTTTTTAAACCATTAGGATGCAGGAAATTCTGGAAAAATCGTAATTACCTTGAGATTTTTAATTGGCTTCCAGAAGAAAGATCCGCGTGCAGGAATTTATTTTGGAGGGAGAGGGAATTTTGAGAAGGGCGCAAACTAAAAAAAAATACCAAAAAGAGTTAAAAAAAACCCCAGAAAATAAAGAAATTTTAGGCCTATAGTTAAAATGTTGAGAAGTTGGGGAAGGAAGAGTGCACTGATTAAAAGGTCTAAACCCTATGTATCAGTGACGCCGATCCGGAGGCAGTATGGATTATTTGTCCCCTAGAATTTTTGGCACCTTAGATTCAGAAAAAATACTTTTTTTTTTGTATTTTCCGTGACAAATGGCTTTTTGGTAGTTTTATTGAGGATACTGAAAAATACCTCCGTCCCAATTATGATTTTTTTTTTTTGCACCCTCTCCTTAATTTCCAGGAGACGGTGTCACTGCTACGTGTATGCCTGCCTGAACATACCCTTGCATAGTGTATGCCCTTTCCCCTTAAAATCAAAATTTTAGGTATTGGCTTATAAATAATACAAGAGAAAGAAAATTATCGGGTGAATTGTCATACCTGTAGTGAATGCGTAATCCGTAGAAAATCTAGGATCCGTTGTCCCAGTTCCGTACCATGACGCTGCCGAGTGTCCGTAAGGATTTCCAAGTTCCCCATTCATATATTGTCCAGAATTTCCTGTAAATGAATGGGTATGACCGTGTGATAAAGACACTCCTAGTTGTGGCACATGCATATAGGCAGAAGTCACTGGAGTTGACATAACGTCGTGAAAAGAGGGGGGTGGTGTACTACCCACACTGTCTAAGGGACTAAGGATATCACTAACAGAAAATGGTGCACGGTTAATAATATTTTGGGGCTTAGGACTCACGGACATTGCATGCCGCTTAATAGCCCTTGTTTAGGAGTTGGATAAGAAAAAAGATCCTTCAAGGGTCCTTAGGAATCACTCTGTTTATCTGATGATGGTCTGAGGATCTTTCAGTTTCAAGTGCACATAAGAATCTAGTATGTCAACATAGCGTAAAAAGCAGCTAGTAATAGCTTACGATTAGTCTTCACTTCAGTAGCACTTCACATACACTTCTGAGCTATATTGCGCCCACTCGACGTGGAGATTTTCAAGAAGGCGTAACCACTGGGGCGGAGCGTACTATTCATAAATCAAATACAAGCTGCGCCATTCATCATCAGTAGGCGGAGCTTTCAATTACCATTGGCTAAAGATGTGTTTCACACGTCGGCGGTAATCAATCACCTTTTTGTTCTTGTGCCATACCTGTGCCAGGATTAAAAAAACAATAAGTTAATTTCAAGGTAATTTATATCTTATCTGCAACACTATAATTTCATGTCAGTAAAATGGATGTTTTGGATATAGGCAAGATGACTTAAAGGTGTTAGAACAAAAAGGAGCTGTTTTTCTACTATTTTTTTTTCGCTGCAATAAGAATGCTATTACTTAATATGAATGATACGAGGCCCGAGTTTGACCCCAGCTGCTGCGAGATAGGGCGATAAAGCATGCCACTTGTCTCTGTAAAAAAGAATTGGCAATTGGAACGTGGTTAACTGTCAATGCCCTGTTTGCCATTCAGTGGCTTTTCAGGGTCTTAATTTTTTTAAGGCTGAAAGAGATACGTCAGGAGAGGGTTTAATATTTTTGTAAGAACGAGGACACTATGGTTTAAAATAAAATTACAGTCCCTGACTAATGACGCCTCTTGACAGGGGCGTATCTAGAGCAAAATCTTGAGGGGGCCCAAGGTGACAAGGACGCCAACGCAAAATATTGGGGGGAGGGTGCCCAATGTGGCAAAGGTGCCAATAATCGACCGAACTAACAAATTTATTCTAATAAAAAGAGTAAAAAAGAAAAAAGGGAAAGAATACGCCAGAAAATATCTTGGGGGCCTAGGCCCCCAGCCCCCTGGATCTACCAGTGCTTTTTGACTACAGGGTCCTTGTATTGGCAGCTGAGACCCAGACCCCCTTTTTCTCAGGCAGAGATCAATACAATGTACCACCACGAACACGAAAACTGTTGCTAGCATCGAAGACGAACAAATATAAAATTCAATTGATGAAAGTGTCGAATTTAAAATAGATACTCCTAAGGAGATAGTGGAAAATTCATCCGTTCCAGAAGCAGGCCATATCTACAGATTAGGGTATCGGGTTTCACCTCAGCCCCGAAATTTTTCTTTGACTAGTAAATTTGCCGTAAATTTAAAGATAAAAACACTCTCTCTATAAAAAAATAAATGAATAAAAAAAAATCCAAATTGTAATTGGTCTTGAAAATACAGGTAAAAAGACGTTATTTTAAGCTCTTAGACAAGATTCTGGTAGACAAATCCCTTATTCTTCCTCATTTTTAGTTACCCTCTCACCTGAGAAAGGATTATGGATATACCCTAATCCCGCAGTACATACTTTACAATTTACCAGCAATTGAGCTGATACTTTTTTTTTTTTTTATATTAAAATGGCTACCTCACTTTAACTATGTAGAGGGAAAATAACTAGAAAGTTTTACAATTTCTTAATAGTCGCGCAACTCTGAAAACAAGTATTAAATGGTTTCATTTTTGTTGTAATAGGCCTACCTCTTTCTAAATCCCGTATACACCCTTGTCTAAACTATCATGTCTCGAAAAAAAACGAATTCTATTAAACTTGTTTCCGGGCAACCAAAACTGTAATGCAATCACATAACATATATGTTTTTAAACATTTCTTTGTTAAAAGTAGAAAACAATTTCTGTGAAAAATATGTCGATTAACTCTTTCCTCAACTACCCCTTTAACTCAAAATAATTGTATTTAACGAAAACGACTTAAAAACAACTTTAAAAGAAAACTTAAAAACGACTTCTTCTAAAACCTGCTTGGTAATCCGGGTAATTTGATATTCGGGTCATTAAACTATAAAATAGAGTATTAGAAAAACACAGTTGCCGGTAAAACATATTTGGCTGACTTAGTTTCACATGACGTCACAGTGCTAGTAATTACCTCCGTATTAAAACGTTATTTTTCTTGTTAGAAACACAGTAAGCCCGAGTTTTTGGAAAAGCACACGTTTTGTTATGCGTATATGCTACTGCCACTTACGTTACGTCCGTTTGATTAATGGTTTTGGAACATCTCCCACTACAATAGATGTTTCCAATTCTGGAAGTAAAATCTGTTTGGAAGTAAGAGGGTAAGATTTAATTGAAATCTCTGTTATGTGCAAAGCAAGGTCGAAATTCAGTGGCCTAGCTAAAGCGCAGGGGGGATAGTTGTCCCAAAGCGCAGGCCCTTAGCGGGGCTAAATGGTAGTTATTTCGTCAACATTATGATCTACTACTATTGTGGTGGTGAAGACAGGGAAAGGATGTGGTAGGGGCACAAAAACTATCATTCTCCCCGGGCGTAGAAAACCCTAGAGACTCCTTTGTCGCAATCTAGTATAAAAGGGTTTTGTTTTCTCATCATTTGAAACTAAGTTTAGCTGATCAAAATCAGTGAAGGTGAATTTGCTGGAAGAATTGTAGGGTTCTGCGTCAAGAGTTCCAAAATCATTCAAGGAGCAATGTTGAGAGATGGCTCATATTGCAATGTTGAGAGCCATTATGAGGCTCTCTGCCACATGATGCATAAATTTTGGAGGTTCAACATTTGTTACAGCTCCTCCACATCATGTCTCTTATCACAGTTCCCACGCACTTCCGCACTTCCGCAAAGCATGGAGTATATTTGAAACCTCGAGGAGTTCTTTGGGGGAAGAACCGAATAAAATTGGAAACAAAAAGCCTTTCCAACAAAGAATTAAAAAATTATTTGAAACTATAAGTGATCGCGTTAAGCATATATCGCCAGTACCAGAAACGCCAATTCGCGAAATGTTAGGGGATAGAGGTGGTTTTAGGGAGGCAGAGGGGGCACTTGCTCCAGGCGCAGAGATCTTAGGGACGCAAATGTCAAATAAAGGACCTAACGGTTATAACCATTTTGTAGTTTTTGAAATTGTATTTCCGTTAAAATAAAGTAGAGGGAACAGTTAATAAATGATAATAATTAATAAATTATTTATTAATTAATAAAATAGATAATTAAATATAAAAAATAATCACTCAATAATAATAATTAGGATATTTAAATAATATATTAAAAATTGTGAAAAAAATCATTATCAATTAATTTAAAAATTAAAAATAATTTTGTTAATAAATGAAAAACATGTTAACATTTAGGACGAAAATTTGTGGGAGGGAGGTAGAGGGGCAAATAAAGATTTTGCCCTGAGTGCAAGAAAGAACAGAACCACCACTGAGGGGAAGCACGAATGTTTTTCTTAAGAAATCTAACGGGGATAATTTGCTTTTTTGTAAAGTTTTTGCTGTGCGTAATTACCCCTCCCCCATTAACACTCTTGACCTGTACTGGACAAACGAAACGGAATTTCTGGTATAGCAATTAATAAATTTGAAAATGAAACTGATGGTCTCTATTAAGATGACCACGGCTGCTTGTTTAATATTTTTTTTCGGTGTTGTTTCTTTTGGTTCGTTTAGTGAAAAAAGAAAAAAAAAACGATTGAATTTTGATATACTAAGGAAATTCAAATATATTTTCCTGGAGTCAACCTTGAAAATCCTTCATCCTTGTTTCAATCAATTTTATTAGTCCCACTGCCTAAAATATATATGTCATCTTTTTTTCCTTATTTCTAATTCGACATTCGAATATTTCTGATAAAATATTAAATGTTATTTTGGGAACAAATCTTTCAGCGACGAAACCGTTGCTCAATCCTGAATCACTCTATACTCTTCCCTGCAAGCCTTTTGATTTTCCTCAACCCTCAGCCCTAAAATTATCCCAAGGTAAGCAAACAGTTCGTTGTAACAAACTGTAAGCAAGGAGCGATTTGGCCTGATAATAACAAAAACTCTAAAAAACGGAATTTTGATAGTAAACGATGTATCAAAAGAATATATATTTTACGATAAGTCGTAAAATACTATATAAAGTTAAAAAGTTTTTTTTATATTTTAGTTTTAATTTTTGCAGTTTACATATATATATATATATATATATATATATATATATATATATATATATATATATATATATATATATAAAGAAAGTTTTTTTTATTTTAGTTTTAATTTTTGCAGTTTAAACACACACATATATATATATACTAGCTGTTGGGGTGGCGCTTCGCGCCACCCCAACACCTAGTTGGTGGGGCGCTTTGCGCCCCCCCCCAAGCCCCCCCGCGCGCGTAAGTCGTTACGCGCCATATTAGTTACGCGCCATTGTAGCTGTGTCCCTGTGTCCCACCTGTGAATAGAGATAGATATAAATATATATTTTTAACTACGTAAAACATGCGAATATACAACATTCTTCGCTGTCCCATTGTCTGTGCATATAAATAGCATTTATATTCCCTGTGTCCCGGTCGTCATTTGTGTCCTGGTGTCCCAGTTTGTATTTTCTCTTTGAGTGTCCCGGTCGTCATTTATATTCCCTGTGTCCCAGTGTCCCGGTCGTCATTTGTGTCCCGGTGTCCCGGTCTGTAATTTCTATTCAAACAATCCCTGTGTCTCAGTCGTCAATTATATATCCCGCCTGTGCCCCCGGCGTCCCCGTTGTAGTTGTGTCCCTGCCTCCCGGTCGTCATTTATATTCCCGGTCGTGATTTGTGTCCGGGTGTCCCAGTCTGTAATTTTTCTTTGAGGTTCCTGGTCGTCATTTATATTCCCTCTGTGTCGGTCGTCATTTGTGTCCCGGTCTGTAATTTATCTTTGAGTGTTTTTTCTTTTTAGTTTTTTTTAGTTTTTTACATTTTTTCAGTTTTTTTTTTCTTCTTTATTTTTCAGCGTCACTATGAAGTACATATCGCCGAACCTTTGTTTTTTAACTTAAATCTGGTAGGCATTGATGACCTTATCCAAGTCAAAATCCCAAACCCAATCATCATCGCTATCATTTTCAGTTTTGATATGTTTTGACTCTCGCTTTCCAGGTGGATTTTCATCTAACTGCGCGGTTTTGCGTTCTTTAGCCGCAAGCCTGTTTTCTTGCTGTTCTAGTGATTCCTCGGCACGCTTTCTTTTCTTACTTTCTCTATCAGCTGCAAGCCTGTTTTCTTGCTGTTCTTGTGATTCCTCGGCACGCTTTCTTTTCTTACTTTCTCTATCAGCAGCAAGTTTTTTGGCATAGACTCTTTGAGCAGCTTCCTCGGCTGTTGCCATTGTAGGTTTTTCAGTCATTTTACAATTAAACATTTTTCCGTGAACGCATGTCTTAAATAGCATTAGAATGACGTCACCGTCATAGCAAAAATGACGACAACTAACTTCATGACGTCAGTCGACACAGAAACATGACGTCACCTGATAGACAGACACACAGACAGACAACTTATATATATATATATATATATATATATATACTAGCTGTTGGGGTGGCGCTTCGCGCCACCCCAACACCTAGTTGGTGGGGGCGCTTCGCGCCCCCCCCCCCCCAAGCCCCCCCGCGCGCGTAAGTCGTTACGCGCCATATTAGTTACGCGCCATTGTAGTTGTGTCCCTATGTCCCACCTGTGAATATAGATAGATATATATATATATATATATATATATATATATATATATATATATATATATATATATATATATATATATATATATATATATATATATATATATATATATATATATATGTTTTTAACTACGTAAAACTTGCGAATATACAACATTCTTTGCTGTCCCATTGTCTGTGCATATAAATAGATTGTCAGGTTTACCGACTCTTGAACATGCAACATATAATGGTCCATGGGAAAACAATCTGTATTCAGATCTATACCTCATGATTCTAATGATTGCCCTTGAGCTTTGTTGATGGTGATTGCTAATCGACCATTCCCTGAGTCGCCATCGTCATTTATATATCCCCCTGTGCACCCCGGCGTCCCCTTTGTAGTTATGTCCCTGTGTCCCGGTCGTCATTTATATTCCCTGTGTCCCGGTCGTCATTTGTGTCCCGGTGTTCCAGTCTGTGATTTCTCTTTGAGTGTCCCGGGCGTCATTTATATTCCTTGTGTCCCGGTGTCCCGGTCGTCATTTATATCCCCCTGTGCCCCCCGGCGTCCCTATTGTAGTTGTGTCCCTGTGTCCCGGTCGTCATTTATATTCCCTGTGTCCCGGTCGTCATTTGTATCCCGGTGTCCCGGTCTGTATATACATTCGTTTTTTAGTTTTGTTTTTCTCCTTTATTTTTTTCCTTTTTTCTTTTTTTTCTTTTTTAGTTTATTTAGATTTTTAGATTTTTTAGTTTTTTTATTAGTTTTTAGTTTTTTTGTAGTTTTTACCATTTTTTTAGTTTTTTTAGTTTTTTTTTTACTTATGTCCTGGTCGTCATTTATACTCCCTGTGTCCCGGTCGTCATTTGTGTCTCGGTGCTTTGTTGATTGCTAATTTATATTATATTTATATTTATATTTTTTAGATTTATTAATATTTTTTTAGTTTTCTTTTTCTCTTATTTTTCAGTTTTTTCCTTTTTTTTAGTTTTTTTCTTTTTTAGTTTTTAGTTTTTTTTTTGTTTTTTACCTTTTTTTAGTTTTTTTTAGTTTTTTTACTTTTTTAGCTTTTTTAGTTTTTTTATTAGTTTTTAGTTTTTTTTTAGTTTTTGCCTTTTTTTAGTTTTTTCAGTTTTTTTTAGTTTTTAGTTTTTTACCTTTTTTTAGTTTTTTTTAGTTTTTTAGCTTTTTTAGTTTTTTTTCTTTTTAGTTTTTTTTGTAGTTTTTACCTTTTTTAGTTTTTTTTCTTCTTTTGTATTAGTGTGAAATAATTCAGACGTCATATGCGGACAAACACGACGTCACTCGACAGACAGACAGACAGACATAACCCACAAACAACTTATTTTTATATATATTTATTCATATTTTTTTAGTTTTCTTTTTCTCTTTTATTTTTCAGTTTTTTCCTTTTTATTAGTTTTTTTCTTTTTTAGTTTTTAGTTTTTTTTAGTTTTTTACCTTTTTTTAGTTTTTTTTTAGTTTTTTTAGTTTTTTAGCTTTTTTAGTTTTTTTATTAGTTTTTATTTTTTTTGTAGTTTTTGCCTTTTTTTTATTTTTTTCAGTTTTTTTTTAGTTATTAGATTTTTACCTTTTTTTTAGTTTTTTTTAGTTTTTTAGCTTTTTTAGTTTTTTTTTCTTTTTAGTTTTTTTTGTAGTTTTTACCTTTTTTAGTTTTTTTCTTCTTTTGTATTAGTGTGAAATAATTCAGACGTCATATGCGAACAAACATGACGTCACCTGATCCATCCACAGATCCACACACAGACAACTTATTTTTATATATATAGATATATATATATATATATATATATATATATATATATATATATATATATATATATATATATATATATATATATATATATATATATATATATATATAATGAAAAAAGAAATCACCAATGCAACAGCACAAACATGTAAAAAAAATGAAAGAGAAAAGGAAGACTGTTTTCCTACATTAGTAATTAATATAGATCAGCACTTGAATGAGGCCTTAACCCTACTCATCCATAAAATTACATAGGTCAAACAGCATAGCCATACAAAATCAACCATAAGGAATAATCCGTGGACAGGCGGTCGTGTCTTAAGTAAGTATAAGTCGTCATTTACCAAATATTAAAAACAATAAAAAAAGACAAATAATTCAGAGGCAATCCCTCGCTCTTTACGCTAAAGTTTTTAATTGTTTTAAAAACTAGAATTGTGGCAAAGAGTCAAAGTTTAGCGTAAAGAGCGAGGGATTG
>NW_027062825.1:0-95092 GCF_032884065.1 Artemia franciscana | reverse complement strand
TTCTAGCATTATTTAAGGAAACAATGAAAAAATAAATATGAAAAGTTTTTTTCTACTGAAAGTGAGGAGCAGCATTAAAACTGAAAACGAACAGAAATTATTACGCATATGAGGGGTTTACCTCCTCGTAATACCTTGCTCTTTACGCTAAAGTATTTTTAGTAATTTCAACTATTTATTCTACGGCCTTTGTGATTCAGGGGTCATTCTTAAGGAATTGGGACAAAATTTAAGCTTTAGTGTAAAGAGCGAGGTATCGAAGAGGGGTGAGCCCCCTCATATACGCAATAAAAACATACGAATATAGAAGTTCGCTACGTAAGTTAATTCGTAAGTTACGTATATTTCTTACTTATGAAAACGTTCGTAAAAGCTTAAAAGTTATAGTTGCCTTTATAAGTAATCAAAAAATTGGAGGGCAACTAGGCCTCCTTCCTCGCTGCTTTTTTTCTCAAAATCTGCCGATTAAAACTATGAAAAAACCATTTAGCCAAAAAAAATTAATATACAAATTTCGTTTTAATTATTTATGTGCAGAGAGCCAAGATCAAAACATGCATTAATTCAAAAACTTCCAGAAATTAAACAAAAAACAAGTTTTTTAAATGAAAGTAAGGAGCGACATTAAAACTTAAAACAAACATAAATTACTCCGTATATGAAAGGGGCTTTTCCTCCTCAACGCCCCGCTCTTTACGCTAAAGTTTTTACCTGTTTTAAAATGTAGAGTTAAGAGAAGAGTCAAACTTTAGCGTAAAGAGCGGGACGCTGAGGAGGAAAAGTCCCTTTTATATACGGATAAATTTCTGTTCGTTTTAAGTTTTAATGTCGCTCCTTACTTTCATTAAAAAAAAACTTGTTTTTTTGCTTAATCTCCTTAAAAAGTCACACAGAAATGGTTTGCTTATTCTGATTTTTGGAGCTAGATTTAAAGTGCTAGTTATGCACATTCCTTGATCGGGTAAATAAAAATCTACTGTATATTTCCTACTACTTAAGTAACATTTTTAACATTGTCTATGTTCTATAGAGCCCAGAAACTACTAAGGACAATTGCATGGCCTTGAGCCAAGTGAGAAGTATGAACTAAACCCATCATTACTTACCAAGCTCATTGAGTATTTGTTCTCCTTCTTGTTCTCCAGACTTCCCTGTTTCCAGTTGCCAATATGCTCTGTTTCTTTCGCGGACGACTTTCTCGAGATTTTCCATAGATTCCTCAACTTTGTCCATCCTTTCAGGATTAGGAAAATACTGAGCTTCTTCTTTATGGGCATGTTCCATTGTCAATAACATGTTTCTTTCTTTCAGTAAAATATACCTATAATCAACAACTTCATGAGAACAAGTTGTTTCATGAAATAGAAGCAACTAGACATTAGGTCGCGTCCATAGAAGATAGATCCAAATATGATATCCCCATCTGTTTTCTCGAGTAGACAAAAAGATTTTCAAGTGACTTCTTGCATGTAAAGCATAGTTGGGTAGAGTGGAAAACACTCGGCCAGCATTCTAAACCACTAAGGTGGCAGCTGTTTTCTTATAGTTGCTACCAGATAGGGAGCAGTTCTTTCCTGCTAAGGAATGAAGAAAACCTATCTCAAATAAGGAGCAAATGATAATTAGCAAAAGGGAAAAAAACTTCTAAAATAAAAAATTTCAATCTGCCAAATACACTTCCCAAATTTAACTTAAGACTGCTCATGACACCTATTTGAGTATTTGAGCAGAAAATGGCACATCTACAAAATGTCAAGTAACTAGTCAATGAAAAAAATTATAGCATTTTCTGAAGTCTATAACACTGAACCAGATTCAAAGTTATATTTATAGAACAAAGCGTTGAATGATAGCAAAAGTGTCCTCTTAAATTAAAACCTTAAGACTGTAGGGCTGCAAAAAAAAAAGAAGAAAAAAAATACAAGAGTTCGTGGTAGCGAAATGTAAGTAACGAGCGACCCGAATTGGAGGAAGCAGATAGGAGCTTGAAACCTCTCCAGTAGGGTTCTATGAATCCGATGGTGTGATTTGACTTCTAGGGGTGTTTCCCCCTTTTTGAAAAATCAGGCAAATTTTCTCAAGATTGTAGCCTTTGATGGGTAACATTTAACTTAATTCCGTTTTTTCGAGTTTCGTTTACTATTGAACCATGTCGCTCCTTACTTTCAGTTGGTTCTATTGGTTATAACTCGATATTTATACCTACAAACTTGCTGCAGTCTTTTCCTAAACCGAATTTACCTAGGCTAAGATACCATCTATCTTTGTTTCTACCAAGTTGGGCAATAAAATTTCCAAATAAATATACGATATATCTATCCGGGATCATATCTATTTGTTCATGTAACTGAAATTAAAATTTATCTGAGTCACTACTATCTCATTAGTCGGTTCTACAGGAAAAAAAAAACAACAAATTTTCTTTCACGGACAACTTTCTTGAGACTTATGAGACAAATCGCAACTCATTAATCACAAAAAAAGCAAAAAGTCGAATTTCTGCTTAAAAAGTCGCGCAGAAATAGTTTGCTTATTTTGATCGTGGAGCTAGATTTAAAGTGCTAGATATGCACATTCCTTGGATCAAGCAAATAAAATTCTGCTGTATATTTCCTATTAATTGAGTTGCACTTTTAACATTACCTATGTTCTATAGAGCCCAGAAACTACAAGAGACATGTGTATGGCCTTGAGCCAAGGGATAAGTCCAAACTAAACCCATCTTTACTTACCTGCAAAAAATAAAAAATAAAATGCCAACATTTCTTATACAGAACTTAAACCTTAAATCCAATCCTTTCAAATATACAGAAAAACAATAAACCAAACAACACTTTTAATTTGAACAATCTAATTAGTTTTCAATAGAGAACAAACGGAACTTAATTGAAATAAGGGCCATTTGCTTAATAGAATAATCAAACTAATAGAATGCACATAGCTTTTTAAGGGGACACAAAGGCAGCAACATCAATCTCATTTCTGGTAATCACTGTTGATTTTAGTTTTAGGCTTTTAAGCTTAATCTCTTCATTCAAGTGATTTCTAGTCAATCTTAGTTTGAAATCTTTTACTGGGTAATTTCTGATTGTTTTTAGTTTTACTTCTCACTTACTTCTATTTACTTCTCATAAAAAACTACTTTTTGTTTAATCTTAAAATAAAAAAACCCACCAACAAAAGACACCATATCAGCCTAATAAATAATGTTTTGTTGGTGAACCCACCAACAAAACATCAGCCTAATAAGACTAAATTAGTTGCTACAAATATATAGAGAAATAAAAACATAATAAATAAATAATATATAGAAGCATGAAAAGTTTATAGAAACTGGGAGTAGATTGAGATTGGAGGATGCATAGGCATAAGCCCCACTTCGGGTCGTTTTATCATATAAATTTACTTATCTATAGACACATGACTTCAACAAGGTTTCAACTTGATGTCAGCCTAAGCTATTTACTTGGTTTGAAAACCTTGCCTATGAGACCACATGAATTATGAATTATTATGAAAAGAGGGGAGGAAAATTTGAGAGGCATGGGTATGAAGGCCCCACTTTTGGTCGTTTAATCATAGAAATTGAAAATTTGTGCATACAGGAAGTACTCGATCACTTTTTTCTAATCACAAAACTTACTCTGACTCACCTCAGCTATCATTTTTCCCTTTTCCGTGTGCATGTTACTGTGAATGTCCAAAATCTGGTTAATGTTGACATTCACCAGTGAATGTCCAAAATTCCTTTTTCTCTGCTTGGATTTTATTAGCTTTGTAAATCCACTTTTTCAGTCTTATGCTTGCTTTGATGGTGGAAGTTAATGTTTGGTTAGGTTAAATTACATACTAATCTCAGAAATGGGCTAAAAACCTAACCTAACCTGTCACCATCAAAGTTTCCATAAAACTGAAAAAGTTGAACTGAAAAATTACATTAATATTATCCAATAATAGGCTAATATTATCTAAAACTTCCACAGAGGTTCAGCAGACCAAATTTAGTGTGTGGAGGGGGGAGGGTCCTCCTCCCTATAATTAGAAATGGTTATACATAGAAATATAAAAACATCCACTATTTAGCTTTGTATAGATTAACAAACATTTATAATGAATGTGGTACCATACATGAAAACTGTTTCAAGTCTGTATCTTTCTAAACTTTCCTGGAGAAAGTTTTTTTTAGACCAACAATAGAGATGAGCTACCTTGCCTCCCATTATGTCAGCATGGCTACACAAGCATTCAAATCAAGCTTACCACAATTTGTGAAGATCAACATTGCTCTTAAGTCGTAACTCATCAACTTTCCAAGATCTTCCTACTTTTACTTCTTGAGCCCCAAAATTTTTTGGATCATCAAAGAATTCTAGAAACCCAAAGAGGCTACTAGAAGTGGACAGGAAATTCTTACACTGAGAGTCCCTGAAAGACAATAAAATATGTTCTACATTCAGTTATTTTTGGAATACCTAAAATAAATCTACAACAGATATTCACAAATAAAGAAAAGCTGGGCTAAAGATCCCAAACAATTATTAATGGTAGCAGCATCAACACACACATAATAAAAAAAACAATGGTTCAAAACAGGAAAAAACAACTTAATTTTTAGAATCATAGAGTTTGCAAAAATTGCAACTTCACAGATCTAAATCTTAAAATTCCTTGGGGAAGAGGGTCCAATTTCATTAGTATAGTAAAAAGATACCTATTTAAGAATTATAGAAAAATGGTAATATTTTTGGCGTTTCATGGGTCTAAGACCTGAAACACCTTACAAATATCTGTTGACATTTAAACAGTAAAAGTTCAGAATTTTAGGTTTTGCTTCAAATGTTACCAACTTTTTTTTATGTATAATAACTTTGTAGAAGAAAATTAGAGGAAATTTACCTTCCTTCCCTCAAAAAGATTTTAGTGCTACTCCAAAGTCACATTCCAACATTGCTGCTGAAAGTTTACAGTAGCAAAGAGCTTACTAAATTCATTAAATATAAATTGGTAAAATAAGGAAGAAAAAAACTCTTAATGAAAATAACAAGTCTTATACACTTCTTGACTGTTTCCCTAAAATTAAGCACTTGTAGCCTAGCTGACATTTTAACATTTATGTTATATCTTCTAAAAACTACAGTACAATACTTACATAGAGATTTATTTACAAACTATTCTAAGATTTTTTAATCTTAACTAATCTTTATTCATGATCCATTTGAATATTTGTTGTTATATTTAAGAATTATAGAAAATTTTATAACTTTACTGTAGCTGTTTACTGTAGCTGTTTTAGGAGGAGTTCAGTAAAGGTCTTGATATTGGGATATTTGCTACCTAAGAAATAAGCAGATTTATATGAACTGAAAATATAAAGGATGGATCCAGAGCCTAACCTATGCCCAAAGAGGATCTTTTGAAGTACTATCCCCACTCTTTCCCACTCCAAAGGCCACTGAACAGTGGCAAGCTATTTGTTAGAAAAATGAAATTTTTCTAAATAGACATACATCATAAATAAGGCCCAAAAAAGTGCGTTTATTGAGGCTTGGTTTCTTTACAATTTTAACTGACAATATCTAGTAGACACTGACTTGGTTCTTATCAGTAATTTACTTTCTTAGAGAAATTTTTCAGTAACTTTGCAAACACTTTTCTGTTAGCTTCCAAAATCACAATTTCTGGCAAAGATGTTTTGTTAGAATGGTAGAAACACTGCTAAAACCTGGGGTCAGGCAAAAAAAAAAATCAACGCAATTTAAAGTACTAAGTACATTTATTATATAATACTAATGTGCACAATGCAGATTAGAAATTAAAATTTAATACACAAATTAGTGATCAGGTTGATTCCTCTGTTGCTTTTACCTATTGTTCTCAAAAATGAACAGATCTAATCTCACCAACAAAAATACAGTGCTTCCAATTTCAAACTAAGCAATTTAGACAAGAGACAAAAAAAAATTAAAGACAGCATGAAACTAAAAAAAGGAGTATGATACTCTTGTGTGTATCCATTTTGCTTGAGGCAAAGTTTATGATGAATTCAAATATTCATAATAAGGGCTGATTTGCAATTTTCTTGATTCAAGCAAAACCAGCAAGGGTTTAAATTACAAGGTTATTTCAAGGCAACAACTCACTTCTCAACAAGAGTCGCAAACTGCTGGAATTACTGTCAGCACTTTCTCTACCTAGTCTTTCAAAACCATCTTGACAAGGGGTGGGAGAAGTAGTGGAGGTTCAAATGTAGGCATCAACTCAAGAACACTACAAACATGAAGGATTTTAAAGCTTTTAAATGGATTAAGGTGATAATTTGGGCTCTGGACCCATTTCTAAGAGGTGCATTGGTATTTGTAGTTCACAACACAATTTGGCTAGGATGAAAGTAAATGCATCAGTTGATGCCCTTTTCAATACTCTTTCATAGTTCAGTAATCATTTTTTCAGGGAAATTCCATTTTTAGCACTCAATGGGGCCCCAAAAGGCAAGACAGTAAATAGTTTCCAAAAGTTATCATTTGAAGTTGATTGAGGGATTGGAAGGAATCTTAATTAAGCAAAAAGTTTAATCTTGAAAATATTTTAAGATTAAAATATTATTTTTTAATCTTAATAGTGAAAATTTATTTTGAAAACAAATTTCCCATAATTAAAAATGGCATCACAAAAAATGGCTTCCCCTCAAAAATGGCATCACAGCAAAACTGACATCATTTTGAGGGGTTTCTTGCTTTGTTTTTAATTTCTGCAAATTAGTTTTCAATATAACATTTTACTGTTAAGACTAAATAGAATAATAATTATTATTCCTGGATCAGCTGCAAATGACAATTTTTCTCACTAGCAAGTTTTTTCAGAAGCATGTTTTTAAACTTTTGATTGCTATAGGCAGTTTTGAGCTCTTTAACAGCTCAAAATGCATTTCCTGCTGAAGTGACTATTGATTTATGAAATAGGGTAGAAAAGGCATCAGTGATATATTCACTTTTATCCAAGCTAAGTTAAATTTTTTGCATAATTCTAGACAAATTACTTTTTGCTATCTAGGAAAGTGGTTAGGTTATAAAAATAAAACTTTTAGTTATAAATTGAGGGCCAAAAAGATACTATGGGAAGGTATAGTCACGCTTCTATCTTAAACCTCTTCTGATTTCTATGTCTTAGATATTTGCCTACTTGACAAGTATATACCTATTGGAATTTTTGACAAAACAACATTAGCCTCTATCTTAATTTTCAGCTTTTGGTTTTAAAAAAAAATTTTCTGTTATTTGAGTAGAAATTCAAGACATATCAATGTTTTTTTGTTTTTTTTTTTTAAATTTAAGAAACATATTTACAAATCTTTGAAAACTTTATAAATTGGAATTGAGCGAAGTTGTGAAGCTGATAGTACTTTTATTGTACTTCATTTAAGAAGAAGTTCTATTTTTGAAGGTTTCACTTTTATAAAGATAAAGATTTACAAAGATCAGTACTAGTGTACAAGATGCAAGTTACCACTGGGTGACTTACCTGGTAATTGTAAGTTTAAGATCAAACTTACTGGCAAGTTTCATAAGTGGTAAGTTTTTAATGAACAAAAATGTTCTCAATTTAAACAAAGCCATCCCTAAGGGAGCAGCCACTTTGCTAAAATCTATTGTAAAAAAATTTTCAGTCATCCAATTCAATGCATGAGTCATGAACTCTTTGAACTTATGCTGATATTGCTCTGTTAGACTACCTCTTTGTCATTTTCTGCCTGAGCAAAAAAAGAAAAAAGGGATATGCAATGAGTCAGTCTGTCTGAGGGAAACCACTTTCCCTTGGCTGCCACTTCTTTGAAAGAGAGGAAACTCTTGCTTTGTGTGTCATCCCCTACTTCAATTTGCTACAGCAGCATTTCTAGGAGGCTGTACTGTTTTTGCCGTTCTTAAAGGTCAAGGAAATGAAAGTCCAAGAGTACCTAGAAAATAAGAGGATATTTGCAAATAATCTCATCCTGGCTACAGCTGCTCTATGTGATGTGCTTTTTGGCACAAAATTACTGATACAGGTTGAGATTATGGATGAAGTAAGTCAAATTGCTGAGCTTGCTATATTTTTCTTCCTATTTTGGAAGGATGGCAATTCATTTAATGAAAGATCAGAAGCTGAATTTGTTGTGGTCTTGAACACAGAACTCTGTAGCTATATCTCCAAAAATGGCCCATTTTCCCAATCATTGTACTTTGAGACTACAAAAGTAGTCAAATCAGCAGCTTGTTGTGAGCTGTTTATCTTCTTTCTTGCCAAGTTGATGCTTATAGTAATAGCTGTAAAAATCTCAACAATTTGTTTCACTCTAGCCTCCTGCAACAGACTCTGGTCAGGTTATGGATTAGAACAGACCCAGAGTAGAAATCACATCAAGCATGAAACAGCAAACAAAATTTTAATGGTCAGAGACTTAATAGCCTAGCAAAAAAAGCATTGGGTATAATTCTAGTTAATTGACTTCTTGCTATCTCGGAAAGGGTTTAGGTTAGGAAAATGAAACTTTCAGGGATGGGTCTACAGGCTAAAGTGTGTCCCAGGAAGGTATTTGAAAGTACCCATCTCCACTCCTTCTCCCTCTAGAGGGCCCTGAAATTTGCCTACATGACAGGTCTATACCTATAGAAATTTTGACAAAACAACATTTTACCTTAATTTTCAGTTAGTAGTTGCTTTTTCTCTGCCTTTAGTTCTGAAAATACAATTCCTGTTATTTGAGTAGAATTTTGAGCCATATCAATCTTTTTTTTTTAATTTAGGAAATGTATTTGTATATCTTTGAAACCTTATAAAATGGAATTGAGCAAGTTATGAAGCTGAAAACAATTTTGTTGAACTTCAATTAAGCAGAAGATCTATTTTGCAAGGTTTCACTTTTAGAACACACATATTTTTAAAGGTCATGGCCCTGTAGAGGGAGAAGGAGTGGAGCCAGTTTCTTCAAAATACCTTCCCAGGACATACTTTAGTCTGTAGATTCATCCCTGAAAGTTTCATTTTCCTAACCTAAACCCTTTCTGAGATAGCAAGAAATCAATTAACTAGAATTTTACCAAGCATTGCTCTGCAGCTTCAAAATGCTTGAAATGAATGTGAAATACTGGAAAGAATGTCTATACTGCCATTATGTTTGTTGTATCAAAAGTTCACTGCTGTGAAATAGTAGAGGTAGCCAGTGGAAGATGATCCACCAGACATAGCATTTGAAGGTGCATCAGATGAGGAGGAGAAGCAGTAGCTGCATCAGCTTTAGCTTATCTTTTATAAATAATTATCTGAAGCCTATAGTACAACTTTTTATAATTTTTTCAGTAAAATTCTAGTTAATTGACTTCTTGCTATCTCAGAAAGGGTTTAGGTTAGGAAAATGAAACTTTCAGGGATGAATCTACAGACTAAAGTATGTCCTGGGAAGGTATTTTGAAGCAACTACCTCCACTCCTTCTCCCTCTACTGGGCCCTGAAATTTGCCTACATGACAGGTCTATACCTATTGAAATTTTGACAAAACAACATTTTACCTTAATTTTCAGTTAATAATTGCTTTTTCTCTGCCCTTAGATCTGAAAATGCAATTCCTGTTATTTGAGTAGAATTTTGACCTATAACAACATTTTTTTTTCAAAATTTAGGAAATGTATTTGCATATCTTTAAAACCTTATAAAATGGAATTGAGCAAAGTTGTGAAGCTGAAAACAATTATGTTGTACTTCAATTAAGCAGAAGATCTGTTTTGCAGTGTTTCACTTTTATAAGACACATATTTTTAAAGGTCATGAAAGGTCAAAGCCCTCAAGAGAGAGAAGGAGTGGAGGTAGTTGCTTCAAAATACCTTCCCGGGACATACTTTAGTCTGTAGATTCATCCCTGAAAGTTTCATTTTCCTTACATAAACACTTTCTGAGATAGCATGAAGTCAATTAACTAGAATTTTACCAATTGAAGTACAACAAAATTGTTTTCAGCTTCATAACTTTGCTCAATTCCATTTTACAAGGTTTTAAAGATATGTAAATATATTTCTTAAATTTTGAAAAAAAACATTGATTTTGCTCAAAATTCTATTCAAATAACAGGAATTGCATTTTCAGAACTAAAGGCAGAGAAAAAGCAACTAGTAACTGAATATTAATGTAAAATGTTGTTTTGTCAAAATTTCAATAGGTATAGACCTGTCATGTAGGCAAATTTCAGGGCCCTCTAGAGGGAGAAGGAGTGGAGGTGGGTACTTTAAAATACCTTCCCAGGACATAATTGAGCCTGTAGACCCATCCCTAAAAGTTTCATTTTCCTAACCTAAACCCTTTCCAAGATAGCAAGAAGTCAATTAACTAGAATTTTACCATTTTTTCCCCTGTGTAAGAAAAAGTAGGAAATAAACGAATAAATTGATGCAAAAATAACTACTTATGCAGTAACTTACCAAATTTACCTGTAACTTTATGGCTAAGAGTAGGTTTTGAAACTTACTACTAGATCTTGGACACTAATCAGTACCCTCTAGAAGGGGATGGTGTAGAGATAGGTACTCGAAAATCCCTTCCCAACACATACTTATGTCTGTAGATCCATCACTGAAAGTTTTGTAGCTTTTCTAGTATTTTACCCTAAAATCCTATTGTAATAGATCTACTACCTACACAGTATCTCACGATTAGGCGAGTTTACCTTGATGTTTGTATGAACTTCAGACTGCTTGCAGCATTGCAGAGCCTACTGATATTTGAAATTCTGTTCATTTCAAACAACTGCTGGGAACCTTTCACTAAATTTATCCAACAGGAAGCTTTTATCTTGTTTGGCTTCAATTTATAATCTCACTATCAATTAAAGTCTTTCTTGATATTAAGTCTCTCTACAAGTGGTACTTTAATTGAAGCATCTCATTTCCTGTTTTCTTTTCACGTGCAGATTTTTTGAGTTATTTGCTGAAGACGATACCAAGTTTCATGCTGGACTATATCATTTAACAATCAAGTAACGAAAACTAACTTAATTGAAGTAAAAAACAGAGGAAAGAACATGAAATCAAGTGATAAAAGGAATGCTAAATCAAGAAAAGTTGTATTTTAACATCAGGCGTATGTCACGTAGTAAAAGTGCAGTGCCTCAGCTCTCAATTTAAAAATTCGGGGATAAGTCTTCCGAATTCGGGGAAACAGAAGAAATGGAATTTTGGTATGAAAATCTGGGAACCCAAATTCGCTTTCAGGGGCAGTGGGCTTCAATAGAGCTTGACGGTTTCCGTGTAGTGAATCAAGGATTTTTTTTCAAATTATGTTCCACAGTCGAAACACAGGATCGGAACTTTTAGCTGAAAACGCTTTGTCCTGAAATTACGATAATTTTTCAAAATTGTTTTCAAAGTGAAAAAAAATCAGCCGAAGTATAATCTGATTCTCTATTACTTTAGGTTTTCTATTATATTATATTTGTTATTTTATGCTTTCGGCAAGTAAATGAATCTTTCATGTCGCTTATTTCTAAAAAGATGGCAAAACTAAAACATAAAAGATGTTAGTCACATACAAAGCAACGGAAACCTGCAACAATTTCTTCAAATATAAGATCTAAGGCCAAACTAACCAGGCATGACAAAAACGAAGAAATGAATATAAAAATTTTTAAATCTGTTTTTATGTTATTGAGAGAGCTGAACAAGATTTCTGTCGTCACGCTTGAGAAGTTTAGCTCATATGTGCAATACAAAACCTTTCTCTGATTTTTAAACGTGAACTTTTCGCAAGGTTGCTATGTAAAAACAAGTTCCCAGTAATCTTCAGCAGTCACCGAAAAAGTGGTAATATTTTTCATCAAATTCATGCTTTACTAGTACCACTTTTAATTTCTTAAAGCCTTATTCCATGGCTGCAACCCGCATTATCACATAAAGCAAGGTAGGCTGGGGGATTCAAAATTTTAAGAATCAACAGGTTAGAGCATTCTTGTGGATTCGTGCACATCGGGATCAGCAGTAAATTAGTTTTGTATTTAAAGTAGACCCTTTTTGGAATAGTTTTTAGATGTAATGTAAAGTTTCCTCTACATTATATTTTTGATTTCGACATATCCAGATTAGAACCTATTAAGTAAACCAGTTTGCCTTGCGCTCAGTATCTTAAAGAAACATTTTCGATGGATATTGGATCCCATCCATCACGTCAAGAAAGAGTTTTTTTGTGCATTTTCTGACGTATTTTGTGCATGAAGTTTATAGTGTTTTTGACTCCTGTCTGTGGAAGATAGGTAACTGTGACTAAATTAAAACACTGAAGTCGTTCAGCAAGTAGTTATCAATGTCAATAAAAATCATAAGTACTTCCACAAAATAATATTATGAGCATGCTGAGGGCAGGCTCATTAGTACAAGTAATGTTTTCGAAGTTAAGTCTTCAAGAGTTTTTTTTATAGCTTTTTACAAGCATATCATGTGTACAGATGGATTGGATGGCAACAATAATTAACAAGTACAACTTGAGCATAAATGTCATCAATCAGCTATGACACGGAATCGTTACACCCCATCATTGAAATTATGGTGCCAGAAAGAAATCCAGTTTAGCTTTGCAGATGGTCACCTTTTTAGGTGTACCCACGTCCTTCGCATAACCTGCTACGATAGAAAATGGTTTTTAATTATAGCTCTAGCCTGCAGAAACGACGCTGAGCTGTCAACTCTCATCAATTTACTAATTATAGGTGCAATATTCGTTGGGAGCCGGCGATTACTCCTCGGAAAATAACCCCTCAGATAATACCTTCCCGCTAAAAATAAAGCTATGATTCATGGATAATATCCCACCCCCCCCAAAAATGGCCCTTATGAAAAATACATCCCCACAGAAAGTACCCAGCCGGAAAACATCCCCCATGGAAAATGCCCCCCCCCCCTCAACTGAAGAAAAACGAGCAAGAAAGTTTCGTGCTTATGTGAATGTTCAAATAGAAGTTGAGATGTTTTGGTATTGAAATGCACCTTTTTAGCCATCTCCCTCCCTCTCTAACTACAAAACAGTTTTATATGCAACAATCTTAAACAAATATCTTTTATGCAAATATTTTAATTGTAAAAAAACAGGGAATTTACCTATGACAGTGAAGTTTATTTGGACCTTAAAAATATTTCAAAAAGTTTGGGAGGAAGGGAGATACCTCAAAGGATACATTTTTATGCCAAATCATTTAACTCTCGTTGAGCCTTCAGATAAATACAAAATTATTTTTAATTGGGAAACGAGGAGAGATAGTCCTATATCCAAATGTAATTACTTTAACGACACCACTGTATGTGGCAAAGCGACCCAGTCCAACTACTGATGATACCATGGTGTGGTATTGCCTTACAATAACTTTAACTTTTTTAGCTTCAGTCTGTGAAAGAAATCTTTCAGTATCGTTCACCGAGAAAATGATTGCTATATTCAGACAGATGATCAACTTCTAAAACCAGAGGTTTATTTCTTAGCCATATCATTATGGTCCTATATTCAAATATAATTACCCCAACGCCACTAGTGTACGCGGCTTAGAAATCCAGTCCAATTACTGATGATACCAGGATGTGGTATGGTGTTCCAACAAGGTTTAGTGTTTAAAACTTCAGCCTGTGAAACGTCATTATAAGCAACTGAAATAGAATATAGAGAGCGTTCGGTATCGTTCATTGAAGAAAGATTTGCCATATTCAGTTAGAACATAAAATTCTGAATCTAGTAGCATTTTAATTTCTTATCTATGTCATTAGGGTCCTGTATTCCACTGTAATTTCCCTATAAATATCCCTTCATAGCCTATACTCGGAGGACCCATTCGTTATTTGTGTCCTGCATTAAAATCGACGCTCATTTTCTCCAATCTTTATTTCCTGCGCTTTATATTTAAGTTTCGTCAGCGTGCGCATCAACATTTTTTCTTCATGTGGTTAATCGGTAAATGCAATCCAGAATAAACTTATTCATGTTCGCCTGTATTTCAACCCCAGTCCCTTGAACACCAACTGTCACTACTAACCTTTGCAATTTGTGCCACCGTCAGTTTCAAAAAATGTCAAGGGGCAATTCATGGTTTAATTGAGAAGTAGATTTGTTTTCACTTTTGGAGGTTAAGAAGCTATTTTAGTCAATCTCCCCTGACGCCTGGTATCGTCACATATACCAGAACCTCATTCTTCACTTCTCTATGTAAACTCGTGAGAGCAAGGAAATCTCTAATTGAATAATAATAATTGACTTTGATTAGTGATTAACCAGGACCCTTTTGAATTTTACCATTATGCTGGTGCGTGGTAAATACATGAATTCCCCTTAGGCTTCGCCCGAGAATTACTGAATTAAATTAGTACGATTAGGTTCCACAGGTCTAGTCAGTTTCCCTTCTTCAAAATCACAAATTTGATGCAGCTTTGATTTGTTTGATGGAAACTTGAATGGCTAGAATCTTGAAAAAATTTGAATCCTGAGCCATGTCGATAGTATAGCAGTAGAAACTGTCTCTAAGCTCTAGCTCCAGTGGAAATTGTCCAAAGAAGAAAGACGAAAAGAGAAAAAAATTGGTGGTTTTGAAGTTTGTGTTGCATATTTTACTTTATGCGTTATTGTGGTTTTTCTTTAGTATAGCTCATAAGGCTCTAGCCAGTCTATTGGGTTAGCGTCCATTTATCTTAGGAGGGAGGTGTTGTGACTCTTGGCCCTGATTATCATATAGTCCTTTTTGCCATTTTGGGCACTTCTAGTTAAGCTAGGACGATGAAAGTTGGCGGGAGTATCCGGGACTGGACCAGACAAAATTGGAAATAGTCTCTTTCCCGATTTGACCATCTGGGGGTGAGTGGAGGGATTATCTTGAAAAACGAAAATCTTGGAAAATACTTATAGTTGAGAAATCTGGATGAAACTTTGTAATAAGAACAATCAGAAGTCCTAGATATGTTATTGACAGTACCGGACCAGATCCGCTCTCTTTGGGGGAGCTTTAGCTTTGAACGGACTTTAGCTTTAAAATTTTTGAAATAAAGTTTCTTCAGAATTCCTCACATAATGTCTGAATCGATGATATCAAGACCAACAACCCTTCGTAAACAAACCAATCACAGCTTGACAATTACTTCTTCAAAATTCAACGTCCAAAGGCAAAGGCAATCCAAAAGTAATAAAATTTCATGTTAAAATAGTTTATGGTGAAAACATTCAGTAAAATAACAATACAGTCAATGTGGCTAATCTCGCCATAGTACTTCAACTTCATCTGTCCGATACCTGAAACAAAGGAAATTGAAAGATATTTGAACTTAAATCTAAAATAAAAAGGTCGAGCCTCAGTTGTAAATTATGTGATCACATAGTTATACTATAACGCCCTTCATGGTGGTAACTTACGATTATGAGGGCATTCTTCATCTTGTATCCACAAATTTTCGTTTCAATCCGAGGCCATATTTTAGGGCTCTCGTGACTATTTTTCGAATTCCCTTAAATTTGTTTTCAAAATGACATTTACTATTCAGAATAATTTAGATAATGCTTAGCATTCCTGAATCGGCCAGAGATGGCAATTTTGCTCACTTTCCAGTTTTTTTTTTTAAATGCACTTTTTAATTTTTGGTTACAATGGGCCGTGGTTGGTACTTTAATGGGATGTTGTAGCTCTGTTGATAACAGAAACTAATTGAAAATTTTTGTTTGAATGAGTTTAAGACTTCAACTCATTTGAAATTTCTTTTGATTTGTGAACAGTGTCAAATTTTGGTGATCAGAGTTTAGAAGAAAGAGCAAAGGATTATTATGTGAGGGAGTTATACTCATGCAGTCCCTAAATTTGTGAGGCTTCTCTAGGCGGAGTTTTTTTTATGCGGTAGCTACAACCTCTGGAGGTTGTAGCTACCGCTACAGCCTCATCTTCTGATAAGACAAGCAGCAGCACATTCAACATGATCACTAACTAAAGTCACAAAAACTAAAAAAAAATTATTTTCCCTAACTAAAAACTTTACAGCACCCTTTTCAAGAAACTTAGAACACGCTTAGAATCATCAAGATTATCATCAACGCTTAGAATCAACTTAGAATACGCATGGTGTCTTCTCAGGCCTGAGGCAACACGTAAAATCCACCTAATGGCCACACAAATCAGATAAAAGCCTCTCCAACCTCCAATTTCTTGATTGGAGGTTAAATTGAGTTTTATGAGGATTAATTTATCAATGTTACATTTATACAATGGCATTTATAACTGTATATACTGAAATCATACCTTGATTTTAGTAATTGAGCAATTGACAATTTTTAATTGTTTTAAAAAGTAGAATTGTGGCAAAGAGTCAAATTTTAGCGTAAAGAGCGAAGGATTGCGGAGGTGACAACCCATTTCATATACGGAGTAATTTCTGTTCGTTTTAAGTTTTGATGTCGCTCCTTAATTTCAGTTAAAAAAAACTAGTTTTTTTTTTATTTAATTTCAAACAAATTCTAGATGAAAGAGTGAGAAAACAAAATAAAAAACTACACCTTATTGAAAATTTTTTACACCTTTCTGGCTGAAATATGTCAGCGACTATTGAAACTACGGTGAATGCATTTTGTTTTGATACTTGGCTAAATACCTTTACCTAAAAATCAAGAATGATACATATTCGTCTTAAAACAAAAAGACAACACTTACTTTTTGTGATCGACTAAGAAGCTAAGAAAGAGTTCTCAAGCAGTTTCAAGCTGATGCTAGGATTTACTGAGGTATATTTGCTTCATATGAAGTAGGGAGCGGCAGTGTTCTGTACTCACGGTTGCCACCCCTAGTGATTTTTTTTTATTACCTAAACAAACAAAAAATCTCGAAATCAAGCACATAAATCCCTTAATTATTGAAGAAAATTACTAAATCACTCAGTAAATCACTAAAATTTTGTAATTTTCTTTCACCAGATGAGAACCCTGTCTGTACGTCTGGCAAAATGGAAAAGTTACGAAGAAGAAAAACAATAATGTTTTCAGCCACTGAAAAAAGGAAAGAGAAACATGCGGATATTTTAGTCGAGACCCCCCTGACTAAAGGTCCAAAGGACAAAATAAAACAAAAGTAAACTCAGACACCGAACCCAAAATTTAAATAGGCCCCCTCCAAGCAAAAGAGTGAGGATAACTCTTAGAAATTATTTTGTACGCCATAGTTATTTTTTACGCCATACCCTACCCATGATGCTACACGGTTTCCTTGGATCGAACTTATCGGAAGAATTCTTTTCGGATAAAGGCTTAATTACCACATTTTGCCAGTGTAAAAGTATGAACTTAGACATACTCTTTCATCCAGAGCCTAACAATATGTAATACAAGCATTAATTTTGCTTGTTGCAAAGATTTCAGAGATACTGAAAATGCAAATTGAGTCACTGTTTATGCAAGGGTACGTAAGTTACTTTTAGATTATTTTGCTCAAATTCAGAATTTCTCTGCTGTTTATAGACAGTTCAAGCAATATTTAAACGAATTGTAGGAGACTGATGACCCTTGGGCCATGTCTTTGACATCTCTGTTTTATAGATTATATATTTACAGTTCCTTGCATAGGCAACCGGAAATTTTAAATAAGCAAATAATACCTTTGCGTACAAGTAGTTTGCTCAAGTGGAGTTGTAATCCCAGCATTATACATTTCTATTCCAGCCCAGGCTATCATAGCGCCGTTGTCTATGCAAAATCTTTCATCCGTAGCGAATAATTTAGCTTGTCTTTCTTTGCACATTTGACCCATCATTTCTTGCAATCGGAGATTACATCCAACCCCACCACAAATAAGGACTTCTTCACTACCACAGTGTGCCATGGCCCTCTCTGTAATATGTAAAGTTGACATCAGTATTTTGATCGATTATTTTAAGTGGGAAAGTTGGATTTCAGATATGACAATTACAGGAAATTCTAGCAATCAATATACGGCTAGTAACCAAGGAAATACAAAGCACGATAACTAATAGAAAGCAAATATATATCTTAGAACTACTATATATGTAGTTCTAAGAACTATCCTAATATGTATGTATCTTAGATGACACTAACTATGGCCATTTTTCACTAGCGATGTAGATTCATTTTTTAAAGCCTTCAGGCTTGGTTGAAGTCCTAGAACCAGCCTTTCTGTTTTCCCCTAAGCAAGAAAATTCACGTTTCACAAAATAGGAAGACCTGCTAGACTCCCCATATTCGTCTTTGTTTTCCTAACGGAAGGCGAAATTACACGATACAGTGAAAGGTTTAGGCCAAAGTGCCAAAAACGAAACTATCTTATAACTTTCCGCTGAGTGCAAGTATCCACGTTGTATTAAATAGGAGAAATTTATGAACCAAAATAATCGCTTTTCATTTTCCTGAAGACAGACATAACGAGGCAGTATTGCAGCAAAATAATGCCATTTGAAAAAGAAGAAGAAAAAGCAGAAAAAATCGGTCAGTTTTTCGGGCTATTTTCAGAGAATTTTGGGGAATTCAAATTTGTGAATTTAAAGTCGGTAAGTAAAAGCACTAAGATGAGTTAACCGACGGAAAAGGCAAAAATAAAAAGGAAGAGAGAAACTACTGGGATTGTTAAATAATTTCTTTTTCGGCAATATAGGAACACATGATGTTAAGGAATTTAGGAGTCTATTGATTTAAACAAATAGAATGTTCAAAATTGGTAAAATAAGCTAAACACGATGAGTGATAAAAAAGGGGGATGGGAGGATAGAAGACGAGGAGATTCACTTATTCAACATATTATTTGTGCAGGAAAAAAAAAAGGTTCCATATCTTTCAGTGGAAAATCTTATTGGCATAAAAATGGGAATTTGAAAAAATAAAAAAACAAGGTGAGCTCTAAGGGTGGAAATGCCAAAAGAAAAGTAAACTTGTCCAGGAGGTATGAAGGGGAGTACTGGACCAAGGTAAAAAAAAATTTGTTCTCCTGGCCTCGATGATGACCAGACTGCTTCTGCGACAAAAGGGTATAAGGGACTTCAATTTCATCAAAGATAATTCTTAGGCACCAAGGATTGGGTGTACAAATGAGAGGAAAATCCTCGAATAGTGGAATTTAGGATAACTGACTTCAAAGGACTGACATTCACTTCGGTAGTAACAGTTTTATCTGACACCTGTTCTAAAATATCCCTTGAACTGTTTCTTCTATATTTGCAAAATATCTCTAAAACAATTAGGTCATCACCAAACATCCCTCTATCTATAAAAAACACCAATGGAGTTTATCATTGCAAGGAATAGAACTGGGTTTAACAAGGCTCCCTAGCACACAACCACTGTAGATAGATATAACAGCGTGATCATTCCCTATCTCAACCATTAGACAAAGCCAGACCAAGATACGACTGCTTCGAGGAAAATATAAACACGCAGAAACAAAAACGATATTAGGTTTTTTCATGGGTAGGCACGCGTGTGACAAAGTTATTCACAGGCTGGACAGAAGAAAAAGAAATAAGACAAATCGAACGTCAAGGGTATAAGGAAGAATGCAAGACGTTGAAGGGATAAAAAAGAAAAAGGAAAATATTTGGTTTGGCTGTAATAATGCAAAAGGTAAGGATAAGATTGGTTTGAGAATGGAAAGAAAAAACAAAGAATGGATTTATGACGACAATCAAGGTAAAAATCTAGGTGAAATGCCAAATAACGGTTCTAGCTCTAAAGGCGGATAAGACAAACATATTCGGAAGCAGAAAGGGACATTATAAAATTCTGTTAGCTACCACTCAAAACCTAAGTGAGGAAAATTTTCTTAGAAAGCGGAGGTACTTATGCCAAGACAGCTAAAACGAGGACTGAATGTAAAGAATAAAAGAAGAAAAAACTCAACTCCCTTCCTTTCTCCAAAAAAGAAAAGGTACTTCCGTATTATATGGTACACACATGAGAAGTGAAATTAGTTAATCCTAATAAAATGTACCAAAATATGATGAAAATATAGTACTTTATTAACAGAATTACGGAAACAACAACAAAGAATTGTGGAAGGGGGTCGTCCAGAACGCATTATATTAGATACGTAGCCTAATCTAAACCAAAATACCAATTAAATATTCAATTAGAATATAGCTGAAATGTAGTTTTCCACCGATCCAAAGCTGATTGTCTGGCATAAAGACCGTAAAAACTGGTTATTGCCTGATCTTCCCGTTAAAAAGTTATCAAGTGTGTACCATATAACACGGAAGTACCAAAGAAAATCGTTTGTTTTGGCATCTGCCAAAGTCTTTTGCTATGTCATATTAAAGCTCAACAATTAAGCTACAGTAAATAATACAAGCAAGGCCCTTGGTGGATCTAGTGAGGGGTCATACCCCCTCCCTCTGGCTCCTGGACAAAAAAGTTTGATAAGCAGCTGACAATAAACTTGGTAGCTAGAATGATTAAGTAATTTTAATTAATCTTGACATAGTGATGAAATATTCCAAGTTTTATACTAAACTTGCACGTAAACCGATACTGGAAAGATAAAGAAAAGAATCGTGTGAGTGAACTTAGAGTAATAAAAAGGGGCTTTCTGATGAGAAGTTTTACGTAATATGCAAGTTCGTGGCAGAATATTCACGATAATAATTACAACAAGCATTGCTTTATATTTTTCTTAAAATACGCAATTCTTTTCAAGTCCTTAAATTTTCTGAAAGCTCAATAAGTATTTCACAGAAAACAGATCTTATTCAGAGGTTTGGTATTTTCTTGGATAGGGCTATCCCACCAGTTAACTGAAGAAAAACAAGGGTCCTACATTGAATTTCGAATGATATTTTTATGGCCCAAAAAAGAGCATAAAAGAGAAAAAATTCAAGGGAATATTTCTCCTTACCAAGAAGAAAAAAGTTTTGACGGTCCATGGCGCAATATTACTATCTAAAACCACAGATTATTGTGAAACCTAACAGATAATTTGTTCTAAAACTACTAGGCTGCCCCTTTGTGGTAAAACATTTTGTGGCAAATTTCAAATAATCCCACCACTTCGAGGATCCCTCCCCCACTATTTATGAAATTCCAGCTCCCTGTTGCAGTAGTGATTAGAAGTTAGCACTAGGAATTTCGTATTTGATCAAATTTAATCCAAACCCCCTTTTAGAAATGCTGGATAGGGCAACTCAGTTAAGTCATACCTGTAAGATGAGACAGTAGCGAACCAGCTCGCCGGCCCACCACATTTCTTTCTGCTTTCGCAATTATGATTAACACAAATTCGCACAATCATTCAGTGACTGACAAATATATGAGGAATCGTTGATGGGAGAGAAAATGGGTGAAGCTTTTATAGGCACCGAGACTGTAGTAGAAAAATATTTTTGATTATAACCCTACTGGTTAAATTTATCTACAGTGCGCACACCATTGTAAACTGGAACAGGATCAGAATGCACATTTATATATTTAACTGCTTGTGTCCTATTTGAAAGGAAAGACACTATTATTCTGATTTTATTCGTATTAGTAGAATAAAAAGAGCTTTTCCACCAATGAAATATAGTTTATTAGATCCACTGCTATAATGTTCAACTAAGTATGAGGTTTTTCATACCTTTACATATTATGACTATAAGGTAAACAAAATATTGAGTGGTGAATGTGAAAAGTAAGTGCCAAAACTGCCTAAACTCAGAATTTGCGATTATCTTTACTTATAGTCACTCATCTACGTTTTGACAGGAATAAGAAAACCTAATTCCCATCAATTTGATAACTAACCAGCAGAGGTAATTTCATTCAAACTAAGGAAAGAGGTTTAAAAAGATTGTCAGCGAAGGCTTTAAGTATTTCTATCGAAATCTATAGTGGAAAAGTGCTACACTTTTCCATGATCTTAATTTCTCAATGACTGAAAAGACTCTAGCGACGTTAATTTTATACGAAAATTTTTTTAGTGTCAATTTTATAGCGAAGGTTATTATATACACACACAGTATTCCTGCATGTCGGCACAGAGACTTGCAACGTAGGCGAGTGCAGATCCGAGATAGGGGTGGAGGGGATCATGAGAGGAATAGTTTGTTGGGGCGATCAACAACAGAATGTAAGTTTTATACCTAAATTACTATGTGGCGAAGCACGGGGGTCGGCCAGATGTGAGGGGGGGCCCACAAAAACCCTTATGATGCGCTAAAAAAATTTTTAGCGTAAATTTTATAGCGAAGGTTATTTTATACACACACGCGCCACCCCAACACCTAGTTGGTGGGGGCGCTTCGCGCCCCCCCCCCAAGCCCCCCCGCGCGCGTAAGTCGTTACGCGCCATATTAGTTACGCGCCATTGTAGTTGTGTCCCTATGTCCCACCTGTGAATATAGATATATATATATATATATATATATATATATATATATATATATATATATATATATATATATATATATATATATATATATATATATATATATGTTTTTAACTACGTAAAACTTGCGAATATACAACATTCTTTGCTGTCCCATTGTCTGTGCATATAAATAGATTTTCAGGTTTACCGACTCTTGAACATGCAACATATAATGGTCCATGGGAAAACAATCCGTATTCAGATCTATACCTCATGATTCTAATGATTGCCCTTGAGCTTTGTTGATGGTGATTGCTAATCGACCATTCCCTGAGTCGCCATCGTCATTTATATATCCCCCTCTGCACCCCGGCGTCCCCTTTGTAGTTATGTCCCTGTGTCCCGGTCGTCATTTATATTCCCTGTGTCCCGGTCGTCATTTGTGTCCCGGTGTTCCAGTCTGTGATTTCTCTTTGAGTGTCCCGGGCGTCATTTATATTCCTTGTGTCCCGGTGTCCCGGTCGTCATCTATATCCCCCTGTGCCCCCCGGCGTCCCCATTGTAGTTGTGACCCTGTGTCCCGGTCGTCATTTATATTCCCTGTGTCCCGGTCGTCATTTGTATCCCGGTGTCCCGGTCTGTATATACATTCGTTTTTTAGTTTTGTTTTTCTCCTTTATTTTTTTCCTTTTTTCTTTTTTTTCTTTTTTAGTTTATTTAGATTTTTAGATTTTTTAGTTTTTTTATTAGTTTTTAGTTTTTTTGTAGTTTTTTTTTTTACTTATGTCCTGGTCGTCATTTATACTCCCTGTGTCCCGGTCGTCATTGTTGTCTCGGTGCTTTGTTGATTGCTAATTTATATTATATTTATTGCCTTTATTGTTGTATAATAGTAAAAAAACTAAAAAGAAAAAAAAACTAAAAACTAATAAAAAAACTAAAAAACTAAAAACTAATAAAAAAACTAAAAAATCTAAAAATCTAAATAAGCTAAAAAAGAAAAAAAAAAGGAAAAAAATAAAGGAGAAAAACAAAACTAAAAAACGAATGTATATACAGACCGGGACACCGGGATACAAATGACGACCGGGACACAGGGAATATAAATGACGACCGGGACACAGGGACACAACTACAACGGGGACACCGGGGGAAACAGGGGGATGTAAATGACGACCGGGACACCGGGACAGGGATTTATATATATATATATATAACTATTATTGTTTTTTACCTTTTTGTAGTTTTTTTAGTTTTTTAGCTTTTTTAGTTTTTTTATTAGTTTTTAGTTTTTTTTTTAGTTTTTGCCTTTTTTTTTAGTTTTTTCAGTTTTTTTTTAGTTTTTAGTTTTTTACCTTTTTTTAGTTTTTTTTAGTTTTTTAGCTTTTTTAGTTTTTTTTCTTTTTTATTTTTTTCCTTTTTTTTCTTTTTTAGCTTATTTAGATTTTTAGATTTTTTAGTTTTTTTATTAGTTTTTAGTTTTTTTTTTCTTTTTAGTTTTTTTGTCCCGGTCGTCATTTATATCCCCCTGTTTCTCCCGGTGTCCCCGTTGTAGTTGTGTCCCTGTGTCCCGGTCGTCATTTATATTCCCTGTGTCCCGGTCGTCATTTGTATCCCGGTGTACCGGTCTGTATATACATTCGTTTTTTAGTTTTGTTTTTCTCCTTTATTTTTTTCCTTTTTTTTTTCTTTTTTAGTTTATTTAGATTTTTAGATTTTTTAGTTTTTTTATTAGTTTTTAGTTTTTTTTTCTTTTTAGTTTTTTTGTAGTTTTTACCTTCTTTTTAGTTTTGTTAATTTTTTTTTTTACTTATGTCCTGGTCGTCATTTATACTCCCTGTTTCCCGGTGCTTTGTTGATTGCTAATCGAACATTCCTTTTGTCCTGGTCGCTTTCTCTTTGAGTGTCGTCATTTATTTTTTTCTTTTTCAGTTCTTTTAGTTTTTACCTTTTTTAGTTTTTTTTTAGTTTTTTAGATGAAAATTTTTTTTAGTTTTTTCCTTTTTTTTCTTTTTAGTTTTTTATTGGTTTTTACCTTTATGTTAGCTTATTTTTCAGTTTTTTCCTCTTTTTTTAGTTTTTTTTTTATTTTTTATTTTTTTTAGTTTTTTACCTTTTTTTAGTTTTTTTAGTTTTTTTAGTTTTTTTAGTTTTTTTTAGTTTTTTTAGTTTTTTAGCTTTTTTACTTTTTTTATCAGTTTTTAGTTTTTTTGTAGTTTTTGCCTTTTTTTAGTTTTTTCAGTTTTTTTTTTAGTTTTTTATTGGTTTTTACCTTTTTTAGTTTTTTTAGTTTTTTAGCTTTTTTATTTTTTTTATTAGTTTTTAGTTTTTTTTGTAGTTTTTGCCTTTTTTTAGTTTTTTCAGTTTTGACGTCACCTGATCCAGTTTTTTCAGGTGACGTCACCTGACCCATCCATCCACAGACAGACAGACAACTTATTTTTATATATATAGATAGATAGATATATATATATATATATATATATATATATATATATATATATATATATATATATTGTTTTTTTTTTGGAGGGGTATTTCTCTGTTGCCTAAGTCCCTGTCACACTTAAAGCTTGCAAGGAAGGATTTCTACATTTACTATGCGAGGTGGATAGGAGGACATCAGATAACATAAGGTGGACGCAAAGAGACTGAAAACCTAAGTTGTTTTGATTTTATCCTGGCTAGTATTCCTGCATGTCGGCACAGAGACTTGCAACGTAGGCGAGTGCAGATCCGAGATAGGGATGGAGGGGATCATGAGAGGAATAGTTTTTTGGGGCGATCAACAACAGAATGTAAGTTTTATATCTAAATTACTATGTGGCGAAGCACGGGGGATCGGCCAGAGGGGAGGGGGGCCCAACAAAAGTCCTTATCATGTGCAGGTTATTCAGCAGGTTATTATTGATCTCAAAATTCGTTGTCGATTATGCATGATTTAAGTAGTTATTACTATGCACTACAAACATGGTTAAGTCGAAAGAAGTCCGAGAAATTTCAAGTTTTTAGATTATTGTTTAAGATTAAGGACATTTTAACGTCAGCTAATACAATACCGATTTTACAGGATTATTAAGTTTTTTTTTGGTAGAAAACAAAGCTTAAAGCCATATGCCCTTGTTTCAAGCACAATATACTATCTTATAAAGTATTAAAACAAATTAAGATCGAGTATAGGGAATCTGAGAAAAAAAAAAAAAAAAAAAAAAAAAAAAAAAAAAAAAAAAAAAAAAAAAAAAAAAAAAAACAGACCTGTAGTTTCAACTAACATTGCAAATATGGTTTCTTGAAGAGAAAAGCACAAGTCTTCTTGGGTGTAACCACTTTCTAAGAGTTTGGCAACTCTTTCTTCTAAATACGTCAAAAGGCCGGAAAAAGAGACATCCATTCCTTTCACTATGTACGGTAACTGTACAAACTTAGTTCCTCTGGAAATAAAACGCATTAAATTGTTGAGAAAAGTCTGTCTGCGCACAATTGACACAATGGACTATCAAAAAGACAAGTAAACGGTGACACAAATACTAAATCCTCATAATTAGAATTAAATATATATATTTTTCGCAGTTTACAGTGAGCCGTGCACAAAACCACAATTTTACGTTTTGATAATTTTCCACGAGGGCATACAAAGAAGTATCAGCAGCACAATAACTAATTTCTACCAGAACTACAGAGTTCTACCAGAACTACAAGTCTTTAACAAAATTACTAGAGAACAAATAAGATAGAGAAGAACACGGAACTACTAGAGGATTTTCATGCGGTACAGTAGCTGAATTCCAGAAAAACTGTGGCGTAGGTCATTTGATTTTGGGCATGACACTTTACAGATAAAACTGGCTGCAGCTATTGGTCCTGCAGAATTAATTAGAAACCTTTGCAAAACGACTAGCTACCTCTCATCGAATTTGTGGTGATTTGGCACAGTAGATTCCAGCCTCAAGCCCTTTTGACTGTTATCCCATGTTTGCAAAAGATAAGTTTAGGTTCATTGGCCGTCCTTTGTTTTATGAAGCGATGTTCTGTTTGAAGAATTCTCGTCTGTTGTATGGTGTAATCACGAATTACAACTGGAATACAGCGAACGAAAGACCAAGGCCCACATCAAGTCACAGGCCAACAAGACTCTTTGCCATAAGATCCCCAATGGTAAAAACATTAGCTACAATTTTGGTAATAGGGCGGTGGCCTTCTTGCTCTTACAAACCGTCGCCTTCTGACGTCATAAATTCGTATTCGTATTTGTTTATTGAAATAGCTATCGTAGCACTCAAAAATGAACGATAAATTACGCTACTTTTACTATCAAAAAATGGTCACTAGTTAGATACAATTACAACATATAATGCAACTTTCAATTCACTTGTTAAATGTTCTTACGAAATATCATGAAAAGAGAAATCACCAATGCAACAGCACAAACACAAAAAAAAAAGAAAAAAAAGAGAGACAGAAGGAGAAAAGGAAGACTGTTTTCCTAAATTAGTGATTAATATAGACCAGCACTTGAATGAGGCCTTAACCCTACTCATCCATACAATCACATAGGTCAAACAGCATAGCCACACACAATCAACCATAAAGAATAATCCATGGACAGGCAGTCATGTCGTCAATAAGTATAAGTCGTCATTTACCAAACAATAGAAAAAATAATAATATAGACAAATAATTCAGAGGCAACACCCAACATAAGGGCTCATCAGGAGAATACACTGGCCTATATAGGGTTTCGCCACTCTAAATTCTCTACCCAGCACAGTGTTGTGGCTACCACAGAATATCCATGGCATCCCCGCGTCAGGTATCACCCCCTAAATATATGCCTATGAAAGAAAAAAACACAGCAAATGTAAAACAACCAAGTAAAACCAAAACAAGCTTATCCTGTTAATATATCCCTCCCTTTAGCAACAATAGGTAAACTAAATATTATAAATTTTACCAAATCACAAAAAACCTTATCTAGTAATAATACTAAAAATCATTGAAACCGTAGCAAAAATTAGAATATTAAATATGGACAAAAAATACGTATAAATACGTATATTAAAATACGGTGGAATATAGGATGATTCGGGCAGTATAGGTACGTAGTGGGTGAAAATTCAGAGGCAACACCCAACATAAGGGCTCATCAGGAGAATACACTGGCCTATATAGGGTTTCGCCACTCTAAATTCTCTACCCAGCACAGTGTTGTGCTGGGTAGATATGGTACAAAGGAGTTTGCGAATCTGTTCGTACGGCACTTGATTGGTTCTAGTTTGCTGTAATGCCTAGTATATATACTGATTGATGCGGTTGGTGGAAGTATGGATCAATGCTTCACGTTTGTTAATAGTGATTTCCCAAATTTCATTATTAGCTCATGTCTTTGATCAAATAAGGTGGGCAAATTCAAGAGCTCAAGGGCACTTTCGTAGGATAACTTTCTTGAAGCTGACAATAATCTAACGAATATTTCCACTCTCCTGTTTTTTTTCTCTCTCTTATTACAGCTCTGAATTCTTGTAATAGATAACTCGTTTTCTCCTTGACCATTGAACACATTTGACAAATGGGTGGTACACCTTTACACCTAAAGGGAGATTTGTAAGATATTTCCGCACGTTTCTAGTTCTTGTTTTGGCTACCATGGCCATCTGAAACCTTTCTCTATTTATTCTCAATAAATCTTCAGTCAATGCAGTGTTACATTCCTGAAGAACCACCCTATTTTGATTTAAACCAGGTATAGTCAATTAACACCTAACTTTCACCTCAAAGAGCTCATTTTCAGCATCTTTGGAGATGTAAATAAGAAGTTCTGATCCTAAAAATACAGCTTAATTACCATACATCCTTTTTCATTCTCTTTATTCATGAGTGTCCGGGGATCTAAGCTACAGCAATAAGATTTTCAGCGATGCAGTAGAAATGTACAAGAGTCGTTGTTTCGTCTAATAGCTACTTAGCAAAATTAAGGGCAAGATTTTCAACATTCTTCCCATCGTCCGGGAAGGCTAAATGTCACAGAAGTGGCAACTATGAATCAGTGTAAAATATGAGAGCCAGTTAAATATTGGGATAGAAAAATATCTCCTAAGACATTGCGTAAATATTCATTAATTCTAACAGACTGTTAATCTTAGTCCTATGCAATGGTGCTCATTTCTACACGAGTATTGTATTGAAAAATTTAATTTTATTATTTTCTTCTTTTCTTAGGGGGAGGGGGAGGGAAGAAAGGGGTGTAGGGCCAACGATTCGAAAACTCAAATACTGTTTAGACAGATTTCGTTCTAAACAAGACAGATTATAATAAACTATACTCCAGTTATAGTTGCTAAATCAGCCCAGCGGCTGACATGACTGCTAAAGAAAATGCTATTATGCTCGAGTCTTAACAGTCCAACTTCAACTAAAGAAATATTCCAAAGAAATCATGCTTAAGTAATTCAAACGTGCTAAAGCACAAGCCATGTACTAAAAACTGAAGTACTTTTTAAGTACACTTTGTTCAGTAGCATAATCTCAGACACTTAATTAAACCCCAAAATACAAATTCGATGCCCAATGTTGCAACACTGCTCTGGAGCACGTCTCTCTCACCATCTTTCGAGTCAACTGATCTGGTCTAAGCATTTCAGCTTGAAACATCGTTCAATACCTTCCAATTAGCCAATAGCCACCTATTCAGCTAGTACTTCCTTAGTAGCCAGGAAAAACTGTGGACGCTAGGAAAAGTGCGCAAAAAATTTCGAACAAAGCACATAAAACTAAATATGAAAGATTTGCAAATCAGTTCAAGTTCATACACATTATTCTATACGAAGCACCTGAAGTTAAGACATATGCGAAAGAAAACCTCCGAAATAGATTTACATCCCTCCGAGCCCCCTTCACTCTCACTCTTCACTCAGGGTTCATCACTATGAACTACAGTCATCTCCAATGGTCAGAAATTGCCATATCTTGCTTCAAAATACATTCTTTTTGCTTTATATCACTTTTTATCTTTGCTTAATCTTCTTAATATTTTGTTAGCACTTATGTTTATTGGATTTGTGTTTCATAAAGCGAATTTGGCTCGGTCAAACCTTGTGATTGTACTTATAGACATGGTTTTATCCTATCTAAACTTCAGGAAACAAAAGCTTTTAAAACTATCAAGCGGAAAAATTAATTCCTGACAAAAAGCATGATGTTTAGTGTTTTTCAGACAATGTCTGGGCTAAAAGAATTACTAGTGTAGTTAGCTGGTAAAGTCACCATTATGTATGCCAAGCGAGTGACACTACTATTTTTTACGACATAAAGCTTTGCTTTGCAAAACGGAACACCACTTTTAGATTAACTATATGGTATTATTTGGTATAAAAAAAAACAAACAAAAAAAGCAAAAAAAAAAAAACAAACAATCTAACCTTTTGAAGCAGAATTCACAAGAGATAAAAAGACACTCATGACACAACCCTCGTTTGGCTCTGCTATTTGATTTTTTTCTCATTTTGTTGGGTTTTCTCTTCTTTGTTTCATACGTCATGTATAGCCAGTGTGGTCTCAGACAAGAAATCTTTTCACTATGCGTTTGACATTCAATTGACATCGCACTACCATTAATGGATAGTCCCCCCCTAGGTGACAGTGTTCTCCATTTTATGGAGACTTTCAGGTTTTAAATTGGAAGTACGTCATTTTGTTAGGTCTAACTTGAGCTCGGTTTCATATACACATGTTTACTCTTGCCCTCCAATTGACACAAATAGCTTACCTCTTTGCCAATTGTTCAATATTATATCCTGGACTTGGATCATTGGGCAGTTTCAGAATCCTAGCAAAACGGTCCAAACAGTTACCAACAGCAATATCAATGGTTTCGCCAAATATTCTATATCTTCGTTCCAAGTAAGCAATAACTTGAGTGTTCCCACCACTGACATATAAAACTGTGGGGTTCTTAGCCCCAGTAATTAGTCGAGCCATTTCAATGTCTAGAAAAAAAGCAAATAAGAATAAAAGAATAGGAAATCTGAACAAATAAAGATCAATTTATAATGACGATTTGACGACGTGAAGTTTCAGTCCGCTCTAAAACTGGGTCTAAAGTCTATTATAGATGGCGTGTTCTTAGACTACGATTTAGGCGAAACTGCACTTGTTTCTTGATAACAGAAGATCACTGTAGAGCAATATGACTTTTCAAAAGATGTAGTCTACTTATTCACCGCGTGACAGCATGTTTCTTCGGATTTAGACAATAGCAAATTCAAAATGTCATAAACTTTATAGCGCTAAATTTTAGCTTAACAGGACCTTTAGCCTTTTAGAAGCAAATTATTACAATTCCTCGAAAATAAGTTTATTTGTAGGGTAGTGAATCTGTTCAAAAACGAATGTATTCAAGCCGAAGTAACTGAGTTGGTAAAGCGTTATGTTCCAGGTTCTAGGTCCGAGAGGTTCCAGGTTCGAACCTTGGCTTTAGCATTAATACAAAGGAAGAAAAAAAACTAAAAAAGGTAAAAACTACAAAAAAAACTGAAAAGAGAATACTAAAAAAACTAAAAAAAAAACTAAAAACTAATAAAAAAACTTAAAAAAATTAAAACTGAAAAAGAAAAAAAAACTAAAAAAAGATAAAAAACTGAAAAATAAAGGAGAAACAGAAAACTAAAAACCGGGACACAGGGAATATAAATGACGACCGGGACACTCAAAGAGAAATTACAGACTGGGACAATGGGACACAAATAACGACCGGGACATACAAATGACTCTCGGGACACTCAAAGATTAATTACAGACCGGGACGCCGGGACACAAATGACGACCGGGACACCGGGACACAGGGAATATAAATGACGACCGGGACGCTCAACGAGAAATTACAGACTGGGACACTGGGACACAAATGACGACCGGGATACTGGGAATATAAATGACGACCGGGACACAGGGAAATAACTACAACGGGGACGCCTGGGGCGCAGCGTTAACTTAGTAAAGAATAATGTATATGGCATTAATAGTTTTCTTCATGGGTCACAGTGTAAAATGGTTTTCGAGTAGCTCATTCGATCTCAATTCCTGAGTCTCAGTGCCCTGATTTTGAGTCAGAACTGCTTGGAGGATGACATGACACCTCTTTGGTGTCCCATCAACCAGGTGTGCAATTTTGGTGTCCAGGATATACAAACTCTGCAAAACAGAGGCCTCATAGATACATTGTAATATAAAAGGGTGAATATTTTGTACGTTATTGAAATAAGGCTAAAAGTCACCCCTTTGGCCTTTTCCCTCTCCTTTTCTTTAAATCTCGTAAGATCGAGGGTCAAAAGTGAAGCCCGCCTTCCCTTTAATTCATATTCTTTCAGTTTCTTTTCAGATAAAAAGATGGGGTTATCTTGCTTTGTTGAAGTCAGAGCCATACAAGAATGTTCAGTGTGTATAATTGGAAATCTGTCAATAGGAATTCTGTATGAAAGGGGATATTTATACAGAAGATCTTGTCTATATAGCTAAAACAAAGGAAAGGGAGCTGGGGCTACATATTTATATTTTAGCCGTGTACTTTAAGTAGCAAAATTAGAAAAGATGGACTTTAAACAGGGAAATTGGAAAGAAAGCTGACTGGTTAATCTATTCTAATCAGTGTAAACTGTGTGAAACCAATGGGACTGTAGGGATCTCTTTGGCCATTTGAAAAGAAATCTTCAATTTATTTCTCGGCAAAGATCATGGGTTATTTTGTTGAACTGTAATATTTTGGATTTTTTTAAAAACTACGTCGTCTCCATGTGAAACGCACCCCTTCCTCTATATAAACTTCTTTGTATTCCAGGAAAAGGGGTGGGTATCCCTTGTGTTAGTTTAAATTACAAAGTTGGAGTGGGAAAATTTCAATGTGTCAAAGCAGGGCCGGATCCAGGATTTTTTTCAGGGGTTGTTCGCTCCTCAACGCCTCGCCTTTTACGCTGAGGTTTTTTATTGTTTTAAAAAGTAGAACTGTGATAAAGAGGCAAACTTTGGCGTGGGGAGCGAGGCGTCGAGGAGGGGACAGCCCTTTGATATACGGAATAATTTCTGTTCGTTTTGAGTTTTAATGTCGCTCCTTACTTGCAGTTAAAAAAAAACTTTTTTTTTAAAATTTAATTTCTGAACGTTTTTGAATTAATGCATGTTTTGATTTTGGCTCACCGCACATGAATAATTAAAACGGAATTTGCATATTTTTTTTTTTTTTTGGCTAAATGGCTTTCTCATAGTTTTGATCTGACGATTTTGATAAAAAAAAGGGATGAGGGAGGAGGCATAATGCCCTCCAACTTTTGGTTACTTAAAACTGCAAGTAGAACTTTTTTGGTTAACGTTTTTATTAGTAATAATATACGTAAATTACGAATTAGCCCACGTAACGAACTTGTATATTTGTAAATTTTTATCGGGTATATGAAGGGGTTCGAGGGGATTCGCCCCTCGTCAATACCTCGCTCTTTACACTAAAGCTTGAATTTTGTCCCAGTTCTTTAAGAATGACCCCTGAATCACAAAGGCCGTAGAATAAATAGTTGAAATTGCTAAGAATAATTTAGCGTAAAGGGCAAGTTATTGTGGAGGAGACGAAGCCACTTATGTCCGTAATATTTTCTATTTGTTTCAAGTTTTAATGCTGCTCATTCCTTCCAGTTGAAAAGACTGTTTTTTATTTATTTTCTCATTTCTCTTCATGGAAATTCTGTTCCCTCAAGATAAATTCCTCCATGGAAAGATCCTCCCACTAAACCTCCGACCCACCCCAATGCGAAAAAAATTCCACCTGAAAACGTCTGTACACTTCGCAATAACCATTACTATACGTAAACAATGGTCAAAGTTTGTAATTTGCAGCCCCTCAACCGGGGACTGTGGGGAATTAAGTCGTCCCCAAAGACATAGTCATAGGTTTTTCGACTATGTTGAACAAAATGGCTATCTCAAAATATTGAACGGATGACTTCGGGGAAAAAATGAGCGTTGGAGGGGCCTCGATGCACTAAAATTTTTTGGTCCCTTAAAAAGGGCACTAAAACTTTCAATTTCCGTTAGAATTAGCCCTCTCACGACATTATAGACTATTGGATCGATACGATCACTCCTGGGAAAAAAACAACAAAAAAAGCAGAAACAAACGAATAAATAAACACGCATCCGTGATCTGTCTACTGGCAAAAAATACTAAATTCCACACTTTTCTAGATAGGAGCTTGAAGCTTCTCCAGTAGGGTTCTTGGATATGCTGAATCTGATGGTGGGATTTCGTTAAGATTCTATGATTTTTAGTGGGTGTTTCCCCCTATTTTCTAAAATAAGGCAAATTTTCTTAGGCTCGTAACTTTTGATGGGTAAGACTAAACTCGGTGGAACTTATATATTCAATATCGGCATTAAAATGTGATTCTTTTGATGCAACTATTGGCATCAAAATTTCGTTTTTTAGAGTCGGCTACTAATGAGCCGGGTCGCTCCTTACTACAGTTTGTTACCACGAACTGTTTGATATTTCGGTGAATATTTATAATGGCTAATCCTGTCAGTTTAGAGTTTTTCATTAGTATTTCCTCTTCTATTCATCCTAAAATTCTCGAATTAAGACCAAAATCGTCAGAAAAAATATGAACTCTAATAAAGATGCATGTGGGTATTTGCTTCAAACTAAGTATACGAGTCGAAATACTCCTTAAAAATAAATAATTATGTGTATATCATTTTTGAAGTTGATAGGTATAGATTGTTGATTTAAATTCTCAGGGTTCCAAGCTGTGGTAGATTTCTAATTAATTTTTTTTAATCTTGAGATTTTCAGATATTCATTTCAAACGTTTGAATCTCGATACGTCTGTTGAGCACAAAATAAGAATTTAAAATTTGAATCAGATTTAGCATTTTCCATATCACTGCATTTTATTTTCCTCTTTTTAAGAGTAATTGGACAATATCCGGGCCCTTTCTTCCAAAACATAAAAGTTCAATAGTCAGTAAAGAGAAACAAATATCTTCCCGTCAATGATTGGATCCGACAAAGTAAAAAAAAAATTGTTTATTTTGCTCTTTTGATGGGGCTTGAACGAGATATACTATATATCCCGGGTAAACTGGAGATACAAACAAATACTTTGCGTTAACAGATTCCAAATGTTGTTAGATCGGAAAAGTGAATCTTATGGCGCTAGTGGAAACTGGCACTAGTGTTGGAACGTCATCTAGCGCTCGTGACTTTGTTTGATCCAGAACTGCTGCACACTTGTCGTTTTTCAATCGCAAAAGGGGGAGGGGGCAAAGAATTTAGAATTCTGCCCCAGTAGGCCTTTCAAGTCCACTAGCCTATTTAATTTTCCAAGATTTTTCCAAGCTTTTCTTAGACCTACTCTATGCTTAGGGCTACTATCTTTGGATGTGGACTTAAAATAATTCCGGAAAAAATGCTGAGTAATTATTACTTAGAAAGAATTTCAGCTTTAATTCTATTACATTGTACATCAGGGTATATATTTGCACGTTAGTGAGTATATGTGTATGTATGTGTATATGTGTGTATGTGTATATGTATGTGTGTATGTATATGTATGTATGTGTATGTGTATATATATATATATATATATATATATATATATATATATATGTATATATGTAAGCCCTATAGATAGGTAGAGTAGCTCCATAGGAGGCTTAGGCCAAGTAGGACCTTGTCCCAGTGGGGCCCATAATAGAAACTGGGAAACCCTCCCCTGGGGGTCATAATTTCAGGTGGAGGAGGAAGAAGGCCCCTCAAATGTACACTCAGCAGGGCCAACTGCCGTGTTCACGCGTCAGATGAGTTACAAACCTTCTCCCAGTAATGGGTTAAATTGCATGGTGAAGCAGAACACCATCGTGGGAGGATCCTCTATAGGAGGACAACTGCGGCAGGGCGTAAGATCCAGATTTATGGACAACGGCCTCTGTAAAGGGCTGCCTCGACCCTTTCGGGGTACCTGCAAGACTGGGAAACTTGCGGTCAATTTTTCCCACTTGAGGAGTGGCGCCCCTCGAGGAAATTATAGCCTAGTAAACAACACAGCACTCGTACGGGATTCTGATTATTGAATAATTTTCTGGGCTTGGTTTGTTTTGATGGGCGTTTTCGGGCTGAAAAACCTCTTCCTAGCTAATTTATCTACTATGGGCTGCCTCCCCGTAGTAGCATAATATTTGTAGGCATGAATATATAATGAGTCGGAGGTAATAGGCTTGGGACTGTCTGTGCAGGATTTCGACTCTTGTTGATAGAAGAGCATCGCCAAGTGTTGAAAACCATGTTGTGACCAAGATGGGCCCAGGATTGCACAAAGCCTCCAACTTACTGGAGGTCCCAGGGACTTCTTGCTGTCCGGTTCTAAGCCGGCTTAAGCGCTTCGGTGTAGACTTGAGAAGATATGTTGGTCCCCATCCTGCACTGGTATCCGGGATCACTGCTTTTCTTGAGGCCAAAATAATTTCAAAGATTTAAAGAACATGAAAATTGGAACTTGGAATGTTACGACGTTAAAAAATGACTATCGCATCGACATTTTGACTGACGAATTCAGACGGTTTGAACTGGATTTATTAGGAGTTTCAGAAACTCATATCCCAGGGGTAGGAAGCATGAAATTAGGTGACATAGAATTTGTTTACTCAGGAAGGAAGGATGGGGTACATAGACAGGGAGTAGGGCTCATGATGAATAAGGAAGCTGCTAAGTCTTGTTTAGGCTGGGAAGGTATTAATAATAGAATACTAATTGCTCATTTTATGACTAAAAAGTTTAGGGTATCAGTTATAGTAGTATATGCCCCCATTGAACCAACTGATGGAGATACTAGTGACTCAGATGAATTTTACTTACAGTTACAGGAGCAAATAGACAGGGTACCAGGTAGAAATATGGTGTTTTTGCTAGGAGATTTTAATGCCCAGGTTGGTAGAAATAGGGATAGATGGTATCCTAGCCTAGGTAATTTTGGCGTAGGAAAAGAAAACAGTAATGGCTATAGGCTTTTGCAATTTTGTAGGTATAACAACCTAGTTATAACCAATACGGTGTTTGGTCACAAAATGGCCCATAAGTTGACATGGTATTCACGTGATGGTAAGACAGCAAACCTTATTGATTATGTTATTGTAAACAGAAGACTAGCAGGATCAATACAAGATACTAGGGTGTATAGGAGTGCCGTTATTGATGTTAAAAGTAAAGATCACCATCTAGTAGTGTCTAAGGTTAATTTAAAGCTGAAATTTCGGAAGAGTAACTCCCTCCCGGGAAGTTATGATGTTGGTAGACTTCAGGATGAAAATTTGAGAAAAAAATTCCAGGAACAGTTGAGTACTAAACTTGAGGGTTTAAAATTTGACAATGTGGAAGATGGATGGAATAATTTCAGAAAAACAATTTGTGAAGTTGCTGATGGTGTCCTAGGGAAGAGTGCTAAGACAGCAACTAGGAATATTAGTGAAAAAGCTTTAGGTTTAATAGAGAGTAGAAGGGGTTTGTATAAGAATTATCTGAGCGATAGGTCGTATGAAAACAAAAGGAATGTAAAGAAAGTAGAGAAAGCATTAAAATATGAACTAAGGAGATGTGAAATGGAGGCGATGGATAAAATTGCTGAGGATCTGGAAGATGCGGCTAGACGGCATAATAGTAAAATATTATACTGGCATGTTAATAAATTGAAAGGGAGTAGCCGATCCGGACTAGTCCCAGTTAAAGATAGAAATGGGGTCACAATTAGTGATAAGGAAAAAGTTAAAGAAAGATGGGTGGAACATTTTGAGCATGTGCTAAACCGAGATACAGTTGCAGGAAAAGATATAGATGAAAATGAAAAAGTTTGTGATACCTTGGATGTGAAGGAAGATTTGTTTAGTGAGGAAGAATTAGCGACAGTACTAGAAGGATTAAAAAATAATAAGGCTCCAGGTGCTGATAGTATGATTAATGAGTTCCTTAAATATGGTGGCTCTGAGGTTAGGAATAAGCTACTGAAGATTATGAACATGATTTTTGAAAAAGGGGAAGTACCCAATGATTTTAGGAAAACCTTAATTAAACCACTGTATAAGAAAGGTGACAAGAGTGAATGTCGGAATTATCGAGGCATTAGTCTGGTCTCTGTAGGTAGCAAATTACTGAGTAATATGATACTTTTTAGACTGAGACATGCTGTAGACAAAGTTTTAAGGGAAGAACAATGCGGTTTTAGAAAAGGTAGAGGATGTGTCGACCATGTTTTCACTCTTAGGTTAATAATTGAGAAGTCCCTTCGTTGTCAAACACCTTTGGTCCTTAGTTTTATCGATTATGAGCAAGCTTTCGATTCTGTTGATAGAACAGCGTTAACAAAGGTCTTATCGTTATATGGTATACCAGAAAAATACATTAAAGTGATTTGCGCTATGTACGAGAATAATACTGCTGCGGTTAAGGTAGGAAATGAGGTTAGCAACTGGTTTTGTATTAAATCAGGAGTTAAGCAGGGTTGTGTTCTATCCCCCTTTATATGGATCATTTTGATGGACTTCGTCTTAAGGAGCACAGGAAAGGCAATTGGAGACCATGGAATCAAATGGGGAGGAAGAACGCTCCTGGACTTAGATTATGCTGATGATTTAAGCATATTAGATGAAAGTGTGAGCAAAATGAATGAATTTTTAGAGGTTTTACGAGTTCAGGGTGCTAAAATAGGCTTGAAAATTAATGTTAAGAAGACTAAGTCACTAAGGTTAGGAATAAGTGAAGATGAACAGGTGACCTTAGGTAACGAAAAGATTGATCAGGTTGGGAGCTTCAGTTACCTTGGTAGTATTATTAGTAAAGATGGTGGGAGCAGTGAAGATGTTAAAAGTAGAATAGCTAAAGCTCAGGGTGTTTTTTCACAGTTAAAAAAAGTTTGGAAGAATAGAAAGATAAGCCTACAAACCAAGATTAGAATATTGGAAGCTACAGTGATGACAGTGGTCAAATATGGCTCTGAAGCATGGACACTCCGAAAAGCAGATGAAAATTTACTAGATGTTTTCCAGAGAAATTGCCTACGGATTGTTCTGGGTACCCGGCTGACTGACCGTATTTCAAACAGTAGGTTGTACGAAAAGTGTGGTTCAATCCCGCTTTCTGGGGCTATAATGAAAGAAAGGTTGAGATGGCTAGGCCACGTTCTACGGATGAAGGATGACAGATTACCGAAGATTGTCCTTTTTGGCCAACCGTCTGGGGCTACACGGAAAGCAGGTCGTCCTTGTCTGGGTTGGGAGGATGTCATAAATAAGGATTTAAAGGAAATGGGAACTTCCTGGGAGGGTGTAAAGAGGGAGGCTTTAAATAGATTAGGTTGGAGGAGGAGCGTGCGTAGCTGTGTTGGCCTCAGGCGGCTTGGTGCTGCAGTGAGTTATTAGTAGTAGTAGTAGTAGTAGTAGTATATATATATATATATATATATATATATATATATATATATATATATATATATATATATATATATATATATATATATATATATATATATATATATATATCTATATTCACAGGTGGGACGCAGGGACACAACTACAATGGCGCGTAACTAATATGGCACGTAACGACTTACGCGCGCAGGGGGGCTTGGGGGGGGGGCGAAGCGCCCCCACCAACTAGGTGTTGGGGTGTAGCGAAGCGCCACCCCAACAGCTAGTTATAAATAAAGCCGTGCATGATCCAATTTTGAGCTTTCTCTTTCGAGTAATAAAATCGGGTAACAATTATGATGAAATAATTGCGAAGGCAGCTCAGTATTTAAAAGCTGATGAGCTAATCAAGGCAGAGGAAGGATTCTGACAGTCAGTCAATAAGTCAACTCGTCATTCAGATCGTGTTAAACTCCAAGACTCAGTCGCAGATCTTATAAGAACCACCCATGCTTGCTACAAAAACAAAGAACTCCCGAAGTTCGTGATATATGAGCCGGACAAGGTATTCATACTTTCAGGGAAGATCACAACCACACTGAATCGCAAGATTAATGAGCTTCGTTCAAAAGTGAATGATCTTAATGGACACATAGGCTTTTTCAAATCTACTTAAAACAACGATAGTGTAACTGCAGGTGCAGCGAATCCTAATGATGTAGCAAAATAATTCTACTCTGTGAATCTTAAACAGCCTCAAAAATGACTTAACAAGTCTAATAATTGTAAAAATTATTTTAAGAGCAATGCCATCGATTAGCCTACTCGTCTCATATCCTGAGTCTGTAGTCACTCAGCAAAGAGTGGCATGTGGTAATTGATGATAAAGATCCAGCTAAATCTCTTGCTGATGCGCTAAACAGCACTATAGACACTGACGCCAGGCTGAAGATCCTTATGTATGCGATATTATTAAACAGGTTCCTGATGAGGTTTCTCCACATGATTTGTCTTCCATGATTCAGAAATGTACAACAGCCGAGAATATCCGGCAAGTTCACTTATACAAGCTTGTTTTTGAAAGCAAGGACGATTTACAAGCACCAATGGGTAATCCTATAATCCTCAACTACGAGCAGTTGCTTATAGATATACATCAATATTTGCCGATGGGGTGTTTTCAGTACCAAGAGCACGGACATGCTGCTAAGAAATGTAATAATACTTCTCGCTGTTCTCGTTGTACTGGTAACCATGCGAACACAAAAGATACATCCTGTAATTCTACACTGATTTGTGTTCTCCTGTTAAAACTCAATGATAAAATCTAAGTTTTCACTGTCCCAGCCAAGTTTTATAGCAAAGGCAGAGTTTCAACCGGGCTTGCAGTACTAACGAGTTCCCAGCTCTTGGCATCCCTCTTCGTCGAGAACGAGTGGTTGTTTGGTGTAAAAGTTTCAAATCTGGTGATATATTCCTGCAATAAACCGACTGATTATAGGGATCATCCTTATGAAGGAAAATTATCTCGGTCTACAGCATAGGTAGCTAAATCTTTGCAGTAGTGTGCCCTTGTATCTCATCACGATATCGTTGAGGACGTCAACTGTAGTCTCTCAATGGCAGACCAGTCAAGAGCTTAAATAATTTTACTTAACTTGTCCAATCTGACTTTTGTCCTAGATGACCATTCGTTTACGTATATCCACAGCCCAGGAGATACTAGCTCCCTTGCTCTGTTCGAGTAATGTGACAGTTAAGGGTTTAAGCTATGTTGAGTTTATTGTTTCAATATCGGAACATTTATCAATCGCAACTGTTTCGTTACTAGTTGTGTTTCCTTTGCAAATAAGAAAAAAATGGAAGAGGTATTTTAAATATGATTGGAAGAAAATTAATATGAGCGCGCATAAGGTTGAGCCCGATGCCATACTCGGAAAAATTAAGGTCTGCAACTGGTGCAACAATCCTCAGGGCTTCCGAAATCAGAGAAACACATTCAAATCAATATTTACTATAGCAAAAACACAGATGCAATTCGTTGCGCCATTCCTTTGCACAAATTACGTCCAGGGTCAAAAACACCTAGTTAGTCACTTAATCTGGCCTTACAAAAAAAGCTGTAAATCCTCTAAATTTTGGTGCCAGATACAGAATGATTGTGCGATCACGATATAGAATGATCTGGAACCGTTAACGATTTTAGGTTGTATGCTAAGCATCATTTTGCAAAGTGTCTCGCCAACTCTAAACATCAAATTATTGACCTCAAGAGAGATAATTTCGCAACCAATCCATATGAGACCTGAAGGTTTATAGGAGAAAAAAGAGACCAGAAGGATTGTCTCAGAGCTACCAAGTTAGTAACTTCATCAATTATTTCACAAGCAAATTTTCTCCTCCCCTTCACCCTGATCCTGCGTTAGAATACGATTAGGAATCTTTATTAGCAGTCATTTAAAAAGTCAGGTCGTTGTTTAATCAGATTTTGGTTTTGACAGTGGTATCATTCGTCTTCAAAAAAGTTCCCGCGTGAAAATGACTACTTATTTGGTTTTTATTTACAATATACAAGTTACAAGCTTCTGCAGGATATACAGTTTTTGTGCCAAATTATTTTCAACTCTGATATTGTTCCCGAATCTTTCTTTATTGATATATTGACTGATGATATAAAAAATATAAAGATAACCGGCAGTTCTGCTCTTATAGGCATATAATAGTTTCCTTTGCCCGTAGTAAGTTGCTGGAGACATTAGAGATAAAGGACGTAAATAGAGTTTTTGCTACCCCTGGCTATTATTTTGGTATTAAGGAAGATCGTAGCCAAGAGCACGTGCATTACCTACTTGCTAATGTTCTGATTTATATAGAGTGGAGCAGTGAGCTCATCGTTCTTGCAAACTATCCACAGCCCAGAAACTACTAGCTCCCTTGCTTCCATGCTCTGTTCGAGTGACTGCATAAAACTAGGATATCAGAAAGTTCAGTTATCATCTTGCATTAAATACCTTGGTTTTCCAATAGCAGATAGTGTGAAATCGACGTTGGCAAGATGTTTCTTGTGCTTTCGACTCTGACCTACATTCTCATTTATTGTATAGTACGTACCACCGTAGTCTTGATCGCTCACTTTATCGAGTGTTTAAAAATATGTGCGCTAGCTAATGTGTTGCCTTGAAAGTTCCTACCAATGATGATTATGTTATCTGTATGGCTAAAATTAGAGTTTTAAAAGGAATGCGCCACGGTAGGGTAACTCTGCCCCCCTTGTACAATAATAGTGCAACTAAACTCCAAAAAAAGATTAAAATTAGTTTTATTTTATAAGGATCGGAGCTTTCCATACTCAATTACGCTAGCAAAATACTCATACTCAATTACATTGTGTCGCCTATTGAGGAGAATTTTTATATTCTTAGTAAGGAATATGTCAAAATCGGTCTAGACCTTAAAGCGTCGAAGAGCTAGGTTCTTACTTTCGGTAAACCTAAAGGTAATGCTGACTGCGTAAAACTAGGATATCAGAATGTTCAGTTATCATCATTCATTAAATACTTGGCTTTCCAGTAGGAGGTATTGTGAAATCGACGCTCCTCTTCACACATCTAAGCGATAAACTTAGAAATGCGTTTCCATACTAGTCCGCTATAAAACCTACTATATCAGGAGTATTTTCACCTGTGCTTGAAACGCTTTTGTCATGCCACTTATCCTCGCATTCACTCCAATTTTAATATTTGTACAACTATTGATAAAAAGTTATCCGGTCTGTATTTTTAATTTTTTGGAGGGAGTTAGAGGGGGGAGACCTAAATTCTTTTAAAACGCTTAGAGTGGAGGGACTGGGATGAAACTTGGTGGGAAAAATAAGCAGAAGTCCTAAATACGTGATTGACATAACCAGAACGGATCTTCTCTGTTTGGGAGAGTTGGAGGGGGGGGAGAGAGTTAATTCTGAAAAATTGGAAAAAATTACGTATTTTTAACTTACGAAGGAGTGATCGGTTCTTAATGAAATTAGAAGTTTAGAAGGATATCGTATCTCAGAGCTCTTATTTTAAATCCCGACTGGATCTGGTGACGTTGGGGGGAATTGAAGGGGGGACCTAAAATCTTGGAAACGGATCTGCTCTCTTTAGGGTTGGGGGGAGGGTTAATACAAAAAATGAGGTATTTTTTTGACTTACGAAAGAGTGATCGTATCTTAATGAAATTTCATGTTTAGAAGGACCTCGAAACTCAGATCTCTTATGTTAAATCCCGACCAGATCCAGTGTTATTAGGGGGGGGGGACCGGAAATCTTGGAAAACGCTTAAAGCAGAGAGATCAGGATGAAACTTGGTGGAAAGAATAAGCACAAGTCCAAGATAGGTGACTGACATAACCGGACCGGATCCACTCTTTTTGGTGGAGTTAGGGGGGGGGAGTAATTCGGAAAATTAGAAGAAAAGAGGTATTTGTAACTTACGAACGGGTGATCAGATCTTAATGAAATTTGATATCTAGAAGGATCTTGTGCTTTAAAACTCTCCTTTTAAATCCCGAACAGATCCGGTGACATTGAAGGGATGTCACCGGATCCCTTCCTTTCCAAGAAAAATGGAATCCTTGGAAAACTTGAAAATCGAGGTATCTTACGAATAGGTGATCGGATCTTAATGAAACTTAATATACAGAAGAATCTTGTCTCAGAAGCTCCAGTTTCTCAGTATTACGAACAATTAACGCATCTAAAAACTGTGGTTTATTTCATTTCAATTTCTAGGGTGAACTGCAAATTTCTATCATATGCATTAAGATGATCTAAGAAACCCCGAAGTTCAAGTTCCCCATAATTCCAAAGTGAACTTATGTCATCCATGCAGCAACCCCAAAAGATATGTTTTAAAAAATAAGAATTTAATGCCAAATTTTCAAGATTCTAAAAATGAATATTTGCCAGTATCCCGCATGAAGGTGCTCCCATTGGTAGCCCATTTTACTAGAGTCATTAAAACTTCACAATCAATTCCTGTCGCTGAATCTTCGATTAAGTGATAATTTTCATTTATTTTGTTTTCAACAATTGCTCAGAAATAATCATATCTATATTCGTATAGATGGAAACAATGTCAAAACTACTAAGCATTGTGTTTTCTGAAATACTTGTGTTATAAAGACTTTTAACTAAATCTGCAAAATTAATAATATAGGAATTTTGGGAATACAGTAAAGGTTTGAAGCATGTGCAAAGCCGTTTTCCAATGTTTAAAGTTGGGGCCTTAGTAAATGCTACAACAGGTCTTCAGGGAATGCCTTCTTTACGCATTTTTTGTAAATCGTAGAATTTAGGACAGAAACCACCACGGGAGAAAAATTTTCTATATAATCATGAGCTGATTTTACCATTCTGTTTTAGCTGCTTGAATTCATTTATAATATTATTAGCAAACTGATCAGTAGGATCATGAATTACTGTTCTATATGTAGTTCTGTCATTTAAATGTGAATAGATTTTGTTGTCATAGTATGTCGTATCCATGGCAACAAGTGAATTACTTTTGTCTGCTTCTGTTATCATAATAGACGGGTATTTGCGGAGATTCGATAATATTTTTATGTCGAGCAAATCTTTGGTGAGAAAGTGGTAGGAGACTTAGCCTTTTTTGGCTGTCATAAAGGGTATTTATGAAACCTAACTTCATCAGGGTTAGGAACAGATGGGTGGTATTTATGCAAAGAGGGCTCTAGAGAGGAAACTATATCTGCCACGGGAACTTCTTTAGAAACTTTTAAGTTATTAATCTAAGAACTGAAAATTGAACAATTTTCATTTTTATCAGATATAGAAATTGAAGGCTTCTGGCGTCAGTGAATAGAAATATGATGCTAGCATTGAAATTTAGATGCTAGAAAACAAAAGGAAGTTAGTATATAATTTACAAATGACGGCCATGTCGTCCGACTGAAAATCAAACTGATACAAAAGATTCCATACTCAATATTGAAGGCATTGAGCAAGTACTTCTTCCAATCCCCTTCTCCCCACTTCACGCAGATAAACATACTTTATCTTTTTTGACTCATTATTGTTCAGCGACTAATAAGGAAACGGCCCTAATAGTTAAATAATAATAATTAAAAATCACAAGGATTGCAGTGTGCCTGCATTAAATCGAAATATACAAAGTACTCAAACTACAAATAGTATTTAATTCCAACCAAAATTGTCGTTTAAGGGTTATTGAGCTTGTTGATTACAAATTTGAGGCCAATATTGCAATTAAGAAGTCTGAAAATGGAATCTGCTAGACAACGCTTAGTATTTAAACAATATATTTAGCTTCCAGGAAAGTCGCAAGGAACAACCTAATTCTTGGAAGGGAGTAACGCCATCCTTAACTGCAGAAAATTCTATTCATTTTAAATTCAGCTTCACTGTCCGTTGTAATCTCTGTTCATTTTCGATTCGACATCTTAAATAATCCAATCTGCTTGTCTTATTTTTAATATTCACTCTTTACTTTTATGGAAAAATTTTATTTTCAATTAGGTACAACTCAAACTAATTATAGCAATGGTTATTACTTTAAATTGCACAAACATGATTTACCTTTTTTGCCTAATACCAAGTCAGGTATTAGTCTTTAATTCGTCTGATACCAACACACTAGAACACTCATTCTTTCTATGTTTTTTAAAGTTCCTTCTTTGGTTACTTTCCGAGAAAATTCCAAAGATTTTAGGTCGTTTTCTTTAAACTCATTTAAGTATAATCTAGGGCTTCCAGCATTTCTTTTACCAGCCTGCAGACTATTTAGTAAAATTATTCTAGTTAGCCGAAAAATTATTCATCGATTTTCCTGGTCTAAACAGTATTTTCGTTTTCTTAAGAGCATAAATTTCATCTGTGTATAAAGTTTTCCATTTGTAATGTTTAGAATATTCTTAAAATTAGCAAATTACTGTTGAAGAAGAAAAACTAAATCGAAAATTTGATCATTCTTAAAATTGCTCATGCCACTTGACCACAACCTTTCATGATGCACAAACCTAGTGTCCTCATACTGATTCCAGGTACTACCTGACTTAAAATGACCCACAAACATGAAAAAGTTTTATAAGCCAAATCAACATAACTTTAAAAATGCAATAGAGAAATTACTTACGGCCAATACAGTGATTGACACCAACAATTGGTACTTTCCACAGTTGAGATAACGTTCGAGCCACAATGGCAACTGATACAAGAGGCGCACCCATACCAGGACCTTTCGTATAGGCTATCATGTCAACATCTTCTGGTGAAAGCTTAAAAAATGAAACTTAGATGGTCGATTAGCTTTTTGAAATGTGCACCATAGAATTTTTTTTATTGTTTGTTTTGTTTATATTACGTTTTGTGTCATTTTTACTCGTTAGTTTTCCCGTTATTGTTTTTTTCACACGGACACGGTAAGTTTCTTTTCCGTCCTCCTTCATTTTTCCCCTTTTTAGTGCTGAGGGTGAATTGCGAATATCGGCCCAAATTATCAGTCATTTCTTTTCCTACTGTTGACCTTATCCCATTTACAATAATAGATTTTTTTTCTTCTAATATTACAACATGTAAATAGTTAATAGCACTAATAAGTTAAAAAAGTTCGATTTTTCCGTAGAACACGACACAAAAAGTCACTGTCTTATGAATAAGATAAGTCTCTGAAAAAAAAAGACAGCTCAGTTAAACCAAGGGTAACAGCTTCACTAAAGAGAGTGGCTTAATAAATTTACAGGAAAACACAGCTTTCATTTCAAATAAAAATTATGCCAGAAATCTTTTTAATATTGATACTACTGGTGATGGGATAACTCATTATAACAAACACCAGGAAATTTCCTTGAGTCAGAATTGGCATCAGATTCAACATATAATTCTAATTCTCAAAACAATTCCACTTTCAAGTCTTATAAAATAAAAGAACATAGCAGTATAGATTTCGATTTATTATACGAATATACTAATTACTTATATAGCTTGTTCCATACATGTGGGGAATATCGTGGTGATTTTTTGGGAGGCGTAGGGTCCTGGAAGAGCTCTCAGCACCTCTGTTTGTATACCCCACATGAAAATAACAGAGATACGAAGATAACTGGTGTACTCACTTGGAATATTTACTTTAAGCCATATATGCTAGAATATGTCAAGAACAGCTAACAATCATAAATTTTACAAAAGTTTCTACTGGAATCTAGACCCTCTTTTGCATTTTTTTTACTTTTAGTTTGAATTTTTTTTTAAGTTTGAACTGCTTACACAGACTTGCAAAATTGGAGTTATTGAAAAGTGCAAGATAAGTTTTTACCGAGTTTTAAATTACTTGGTGTTCTGGATTCGAATGTATCCCTCATTTTTCAATTGCAAGAGATTTTTTTTTAATCGATATTAATATTTTGACTAAAATCTTATTTTAAAACAAATCCCTTATTTTCTACTTATTTTTATGGGTTTAAATGGTTTGAAATCACTATTGCCAAATTGTACGAGCCGCTTCTGGTCGAGAAAAAACAACTCTCCTTGAGTTTAAATGTTTTTCATCAACTTAGTAAAAACTAATTTGACCAAGAGCAAGAGATATAATGTACAGGTAACTGAAAGTGTGAAAGATGTTTTAAACAGAGTAAAAACAAAACAAAAATGAGTTTCTATATAAGCGGGCAGTTTTCTTATAATCAGTCTTAGGTCTATCACCTGTAAGTATTCAACAGTAGTCAGTGGGGTTTTTCTTATCCCATTTTCCTTGATATCTATTCCCTGCATTTTTGATGCCTTAATGGAGCATTCACCCTCTTCTCACACTGATCCTAAGACTTAATTTTTGGGGAAAACAGCAAATCTGGAAATGTATTTTATAACTTAATGAGAAACCAGATACATGAGCGTGTCCATTATATTCATAACAATTGGTTATAGTCAGAATCCTGGTAATTACCCAAAAATTTACTGACAGCATCTTTAAAGGCCACCCAAGCTACTTTTTCCTTTATTGCCATGCTAGTCTCGAATTCTGATTACCCCTTGAGCTTCCAGGGAACTGGACCAACAACAATCCTCTTTTCCGACTCGGCTTCAGGTAAATATGGAAATTATTCCTGCAAGAATATGAAAAACCCGCCATCTTTAGGAACAGCCTCAAAAACTTAAATTAAAAAAAAGCAATACCTATCATAGGATCAACTAAGCTGTTCCTAATGACATTATGGGTACCTGGTTCCAAATGTGGTCTTTTTGGTCATTCTTCTTTTCTTAATGCTGTCCTAGTCATGGATGAAACTTGGTAACTTTGTATATTCTCTTGTAATACCGAGAATCTTGTAGACAACTTTCAAACCACCACGAGTGGTTCAATCGATCCTCATAGCTAATTATTTTTAGGCGAAGCACGAGGTATTTACATCGTTCTTTCAAGTGCATTGGGTGTCCAACTGCTACAGATGTACAGTGGCTTCCATGATAAAGAAAGACAGCCTTAATGCTCCTTTTTGATGAATCTAAAAACAGCCTTCATTTATCTTTGACATAGTTTGGATCAAATGTGTCCATCAATCCAGCAATACAATGACAAAAGACCAGGTTCTCCTCTTCATCAAAGTACTTTTTTTAAATCATCTTTTTTCGATTCTACTGCTGATAAAGATCCTTTGGTCAATACGTGTTTTTCTTTCAATCTAAAGCTCAACAGTTTCACTGTCTCTTTCAAAAGGCCCAGATCTCTAGTCAGATAATTAAGCTCAAACTGTGAGATCTAAGGCGAGTAGCCTCCATAGGGCTAATATTTGACATCAGAGCCTTGAGCCTCCAGATTTTCTGATTCTCAAGACTCTAAGGAGATGACTTGCAATTTAGTTACATGCAAAAGGACTGACTCATCAGGTCCGTGAGGAATGGATGTAGCCTATAGCCAAAGGGATGTTGTCAGGATAAGTGATTAGCTTTTTATTTGTACTGTTGCACTCAAAGACATGACAGGAACAAAAGAAACAGCCATCACAGTGGTTTTTCAGCTTTCTCCACATCACAGGAATGCCGAATTGCAAAAAAGTCTTCTTTCTTTAGAACCATTTTACCAACTGACTACCAAAAGATTGATAGATGGTTATTTCAGCACGCTGAGATTTCAGTGGATATCAAGTTTGTATTTTCACCTTCTTTAAATTACATTGTTGGATTCTTTATATACTTTACTTATTTTAAAATTTGAGCTAGTAGAACCAAGGCCCTTTGTCCCATTATTTTTACCAAGTCACAAAATGTTCCAGATTAGAGGGGGCTGGTCCCCCTCTCTCATGCTTGACACCCCTGTTGCCGATTAAAATGCTTATCAGGTATTCCTATAAGTCTGAAAACGAAAATAAGGATTTGCGCATCTGTGCTAGTTACAACAGGGAGGACGGAGGACAATGGGGATGTGTCATAAGAGCTATATTTTATAGGCTCTCTCATAGCATAACGATGGTCAAGTAGATAAGAGAGAAATTTAAACCCCCTCCCTCCCCCTAAAAAAAATATACAAATCAAAGTAAAATACAACTTTTTAAAGAATGTAGCATAATAAAATCAAATAAGATGATGATTTTTGAAGCTAATGTTAAAAAGCATACACAGTTCATCAATTACTTTCAGTGTATTTTTGTTTTCATCACAGGCTTGTGTTTATAGTCTAAAGATCAGATACTAATTTATTAGATTAATTGTTGGATTGAAATACCAGATCACAAAATTTTCTAATTAACTAGGTTTTGTCACGGCCCCCTCCTCAACTAGCCTTGTGTACGTTTATGGTCTGGGGCAGTGTACAATTCAAAAAATGTTCTTTTAAAGGAATTAATGGCACAGGAATATATATCAATGAAGTTAGTTTTAAAATAGATCCTAAAGGTCGTACTGCTATAGGAATTTATATTTGAGAAATGCACAAATTTTAAAGGAGAAAAACAAAAATTAAAGATTTTCCTAGTTAAGTCCTCTGGGTCCCATAGCCAAGGCCTGAGAACTCTGAGGAGAGGAGGTACAGTTATTCACTAGTTTCGTGCGGTTTCATTTATGTTTTGTAGACTCTGGGCAGATTAAATTTTGGTACAGTACTATATTTTTCTAACGGATTCCTGACATGAATTCCCACAGGCACACAAAATCTTGATTTGTATCTCTAGAATAATCATTTCAGGGGTTACCGCATGCTTCTTAAAAAAATCAGTACCCAATATTCAGTTAAAATTCCTTTAATATGTATTTTGGATAATTCCTAGATGAGAAGGGGGGGGTGGATCCTGGGAGAATCAATCCCCACTACATATAACTATAAAAGTCAGGTTCTCAGAAATCAGTTATATTTAACTGATTATATTTAGCCAGATTTACTACCTTTGCTTCTTCCAAGGCGGTTTGGACAAGATCAATAGCATGAGACTGGTGGTGCCGGGCTGTTTGACTTGGTTGGAAACCTACAAAAAATAGTGTTGCAGAATAAATAGAGTTAAAAGAATTAATTAAGGTAGCTGTTTACATTGGTTTGTAATTAAAAACCTGTTTACAGGGAAAGAGCCAAAAAGGTAACCAAGGAACTCTTGAGGGCTTTACCTCCCTTACCAAATAAAAAAAATGGTATCTTACAATTGGCATAATACCAGTCAAATAAGTGCAGCTTAACCAATGTCTTACTGGTGAAATCACTGAATGAAATTTAGCTGATGGTTGTGAATGGGATGTACTGTGGACAAGTTGAAGATGCATAAAATGTAACATGTAAATAAGAAACTGAGCTGATTGGTTTGCAGAAAATTTTTTTTAAAAAAAACATATATTTCAGGGGAGGGAATATAAATCACTCAACCCCGCATTGTGCAATTGACCAATAATTGAAAAATATATTTTAGTAGACTACAAAAGGTGGAAAGGTGGAAATGTTGGAAAAGTGGGTAGAAGACACACATACTACTTTTCAAGCAGAAGGAACAACTATTTAAAAGGTAAACTATGATATTCCAACCCCCATCATTCCAAATCTTATACTTAATGTTCAACCAGTTTTTTCCGCAGTGTATATTTTATTTTGTCTCTCAAGTATCCTGAATGAAGCCCCTAGCTAAATAAGTACCCAACCAATATCTAATATGGTGCAAAAAACAGATTGTTTTTTTTCTATCCAATTCATGAATGGTAACTATTATTTCAATTCATCTTAACAGTAAAATGCTACTCGGAAAACAAATTTATAGAAGTTTCGAAAAAAGATGTAAATCCATCAAAAATAGCATCCAATCAAAATAAAAATGCTTCAATGGAGTCACAGTAATTGAAAACATAATGTAAGAATATTACAGCCCCCCGTCCCTTCTTGGACAATAAGGAAAATCACTTTTTGCCAAGTAAATCCATTTTTATTCTGTTTTTTTTTTTGCTGCTAGCTGGGTGCTGAAACATCAATGAGAACTGTGTAAGGACTCATTTGAAAGGTAATTTTTAAATCTACTCTTTATATAGAGCTCCCTGCCCCATTTTGAACAACAAGGAAAATCCATTTTGCATTGGAAACCCTCATGTGTCCCCTCTTTTTCTTCTACTTTTTTCTCTTCTTTCTTGATAACCGGGCACTGGAACATCATACAGAACTGGGTAAGGCCTCATTGAATAGTAATGTTTATATCTACTCGTTAGATATAACAAAGATACAAACAGCATGAACCGACTCCTCTATGAGCAAACAATTCGACAGTAAGAACGATTTTTCCCTGAAAAACGAGTTAAAATTAGGGCAAAGATTAAATCATGGGTTACTCTGAAAATTAAAACAACAATGGCAGAGCAAAACATGCTTTATGAGACAAAGCCTCACTCTAACAAATATAAATAGAACAGAAACATAGTAGTTAAGACTACTAAAGCAAGATAGACTTCAGTATGGATACCAAATTATTGCTAAGTTGTCAGCCAGTGACCTAAGAGAGTCCCACACAACTGTATTGAAACTAATGGGACAGCATGAGTTTAAATCTATCCTGAAGGACTAGCAAGGAGAGAATATAACCAAAGAAATAACTAATGCACATTTTTCAAATATTTGCCGCCAACGCCATCCCCTCAAGACTTAGTCGCAGAATGATCCAATCAAAACCATCCCTATTATTACAGTTTTCCAGTTCCAAGAAAAACTCGAAAACTTAGACATTAGGAAAGACTCGTACCTGGTGAAATTCCTATAAGGATGACACATGCAGCCTCCCTCTTACTGGCTCCACCATTGGCTACAGTGTATAGCCAGTGCCTACTGGAAATCATTTTCCCAGACAAACTAAAAAGGCATTTATCACACCAATTCCAAAGAAAACATCATAAACTTCACCATCTGATCTCAGACCAATTTCAAAGACGCCCATCATTTCAAAAGTTTCTGAATATTTTATTTTACAGTGGCAACTAGCAGAAGTAGAACACAAAATCGATCATTTGCAGCTGGGTTTTCGTTGAGGACCGAGCACAATTCATTATTTGGTCACATTACTTCATGATCTGCTAGAACACCTAGAATCATTTAAATCATTTCTGAAATCATTTAAATATTTTGCAGCTGAAATAACCATTTTAGATGATTTAGATGATCGTGAAAGCTTTCAATCTGCTTGATCATGAGACTGTAATCAATGAAGCCTGTGCCCTGGAAGCCCGTTTTCTTTCTGGTCGTCAACAGTGCAAACAACTCAAAATGGGGAAACTTCCAAGACATCACATGTGGAGCAGCCCAAAGAATTCAAGTTAGGTCCCATCTTATTTGTTATGGTCATCAACCGACTGATGAGGCAACACAAAGAGAGGTATAAATTCGCAGATGACCTTTCGCTAGGCCTGCTGCACTTCCTGTCACAAACATCCAATCGGCTCATACCTGTTGTTGCAGAGCTTCAACATGAAGCTGATCAAGTGAAGCTCCAGATAAGCCTTGATAAAAGCTCTGTGGTGCATGTCAACTTCCTGAAGAAGAAGAGCATAAACGAATCTGCACTTCTCCAAACAAAGAGATCTGTAAAAATACTTGGTACCATATTAAGTAACAATCTCTCGTTTGGAGATCACATCAGCCAGATCACAGCAAAAGCGGCTGGCTTTCTAAAATCCTTTGCAAATCTAAGAAGGTTTGGAATGACAGAGCAACTCTTTCTTTTGTGCTATAAATAATATGTAATCCCCGTAATAACATACAGCTGTCCTGTCTGGCACCTGTTGCATACAGAAAAGCACAGAAACTAACAGGAAAATATTCAGAAGACAGCCTGCAAAATAATTCTTGGGCCGAATTATAAAAATTATGAACAAAGCTTGAGCCAACTCCCATTCACCCTGGATGAATAGAGGCATGAAAAGCTGATGAAGTTTGGAATTGACATCCTGAACTCCTCAACACACCAAGATATCCTGCCTCTGTTTACTTCAGAGACCCACGCACACAAACAAGGTTGGTAACTCTGAAAGAGGAAAAAAACTATTGGAATGCCCGCCTACACATTCAACAACAAGATTATTAAACTCCTTTGTGCCCTACTATATCAGGTTTTACAAAAACAGGTATCCTGAAGTTGAGGTGAGGGCTCATCATTTGTGTTTTTTGGTGTGGTGTCTTTTTGTGCTTTTGTTAGATGATACCCATGTTATTGCAGTGTGATAAAGGGAACAAATAAAAATTATTAACATGAAATAGAGCACCATGACAACCAAAATGATTTTTAGTGTCCTTAAGTTTTTAAAATCTTTACAAAATTTTCCAACTCTGTTTAGATTTAACAGAGTAATATTTTTGATAATAAAATTAAATTTTTTGAATTCTAACCAAGCTTGAAATGCCTGAAAGGTGAAACATGGTGACAACTCAAAAAATCTCGCAAAATTGAGACTTGAAACTAACAAAAAATACTGCTTCACAGTTCATGCAACATATATTTTAAAACTGTTCCAAATAAAAATTCTTCTGGTATTTCTCTATATTTGTAGAATTCTGAAAATCTGTTGCTTTACTGAAAACACAAAACCTATGCAACAAAACAGGATTAGCCACTAAAAATCCTTAAGGGGGGCTGCAGAAAATAAAATACTAAGTTATAAAGTTCTCTATAGTTCTTTACCAGCCATGGAATCGATAAATTTTACTACATATTTTTAATTCTCTAACAAAAAAAAAGAAAATTCAAGCCAGCATAGTTTTCAGTAGATTGTTAGTTTTTCACAATTCTATGAATATAAGACAATATTTTGATCCAGTTTATTTGAAATAGATTTTCAGAAACACGTTGCATAGACTACAAATCAGTAATCTTGGTTTGTTTTAGGTTTCAACTCACTTCACTTTCATCACAAAAAACTTATTTTTTTAATTTTCCCTTAAAGACAATATCATCAGTGTAACAGAACTCTAGCCTCCTAATAATTGGACAAAATTTCCTTGAAACTGCAATAAATTGAAATGAATATTTAAAAACTAATAAAACAACCAAAGGAATAAGCATCATCCAAACCATTCCTGATTCACTTACAAGTTGTGCAAGATTTATTGTACAGGATATTTTTTGAGCAATTTTTAGTTTTAGTAATACTTGTGTTTCAAAGAAATGAGAAAAAATTCAATACCTATACACCTATTTGAACAGAATGGCTATTTCATAATTTTGACTAGTGTTAAGAGTTTCAACTTAATGCCCTCACCTTTTCCTGTGATATTGCTGATGTGCCCTTTTGACAACCAGCTTGCACAGTTTTGATTTTGTGAAAAATTCCCTCAAAGTAGTCACAAGTGGATGTAGTAGCCATTGCCAGCAGTTTTAATTACAGTTGCAAGTTGTCGTAGTTGCAGTCAAAACAGACACATTTGCATCCTCAATAGTAGTAGTAAAGTAGTAGCAGCACTGAAAGTTTCAAGTTATTCCTCTTACCCATTCCTGGGATATTCCAGTTATATATTTTTGATAACTTGAATGCAGATAATTTCCCTTGATTTAGCTCAACATACCCTTCAACGTTTCCTGAAATTTCAACTTAGTACCCTTACCCTTTTAGTACACACCCAGGATTAAACATTCCCCCTTTCACAATGAAAAATCCTGCATGTAAAAATGAACAAATTGCATAATTTTCATTCATTTTGCAGGGGGCTTCAGGGGTATGGCATCCATCCCCAGAGTTATAGCTATTGGACATTGTGATTACTTTGAATAAAATGGAATTTTGAGATTTCTATGAGTGTTAAAAGGGCATCTAAAAAAGCAAGAGGGAAGGGGGGTTGGTGGCCCTCCATTCCCTTTTGAAAAATCCTGCATGTAAAAATGAACAAATTGCATAATTTGCATTCATTTTGCAGGGGGCTTCAGGGGTATGGCATCCCAGAGTTATAGCTATTGGACATTGTGATTACTTTGAATAAAATGGAATTTAAAAACACACATCTTTTAAAACACACATTCAAAATCTACGATTAAAGATTTCAAGGTATGTTGGTTTAATGCGAAGGTTAAAGCTTTGTTTGCCCTACTCTGCTTTACGAAGTATTTATTTTGCTCTGATTCAGACTAATATTAATTATTGTTCTCTAGTATATTTATCAACATTTAAAAGCCATATTAAACCAATACAGATTTTACAAACCCTAAGAATCCTTAAACTTTTTATTCCATCAACTATTGAACTTCCAAATAAGTCTTCTACTGCATCTTTATATACTTATCTAGATATACTTCCAGTCTCTCAACAATTTGCTTTTGGAGCAATTCTTTTCAAAATCAATTATGACATTAAGAAATTACCGCCATATTACCTCCATCAAAGTTTGTTCTCCCAATCAAAAGATTTACATAATTATAACACTCGACAAAAAAAGGATATCTACATTGACAAGTATAATACTGGGAGATCTAAATTCGCTCTGTTTGTGTCAATAGCTTGGTGCTGGGATGCTCACAAGGCTCTTATTGATAAATTTTCCTCTATCCATTTAATAAAAAGGAAACTTAAATTTCATTTAGTTCAGGATTATTTTTAATTAAGTATCTTTTTAGTAAGGCAAAGTTTTTGTATGGTTTGTTGCTCTGGGTGATTATGGGCCTCTCAGCTATCTTCCAGTATTAATTTATATTTAATAATATTACATTCTTAATTTCTTCAGTAGTATTGAATGATCCTGAGCTAGCTGCTACTTTCATATTATTGTTGTGTTATTGTATCTTTGCCATCATGTTTATCTTTGTATTGTAGTGTGTTATTATTTTATCTTTGTCTAGGCATAGTTTTTCGAGCTTATCTCCCCATGGGCCTATGTCATATATATATATACATGTATGTGCGATTAATAAATAAATGAACTTGAACTAGATATTGCTATTGTGTCCTTTAGACAAGCCCTCCTGCATATAGCATGTTTTGACTTATCCCTCATCATATTCTAAAATTTATACCTTAATATCATTATCTTTTTGGAGACTCAGAATCAAACAAGGCCCCCTTTTCCTAATAAACAACCTTATACAAAATCAATGGGCAGCTCATTTAACTTATAACACTTACCCCAGGTTGTGGGGGGTAGAGTCATCTCCAGAGGCAATGTTACTTGATTTTTTGAATGTTTTGAACAAGATAGCTTTCCCAAAATTTTGTTCAGATATCTTTGGAGGGAGGGCTGATCGAAAGAAAATGGGAGGGTGACTGGCTGCCCTCTGATTACTTTTTAACATCCTTTTCAACATGCCCTGAAAGTTTAAACTCACTTGGCCATTCTTGAAATATTGTAGATATGCCTTTTTGATAAACTGGATGTACATAGCATCCTTTGGTTTAATTTAACTTGCCCCTAAATATTCCCCAAAGTTTCTCCTTAATACCCTTAACGTTTGCAAGCACAACCAGAATTAATAATTCCTGCTTTTTCTCAACAATAAATCCTGCATGTAAAACAGGGAAAACTACATAACTTACAATCCTTGCCCAGGGGCTTTGTGGAGTATTGGTAAAGGTAAAGGGTAAAGGATATGGCATTAGACTTTACAGTCCGTACCGGCGGTGCTGATCTCCGTTTCTTGGCCCTTCAGCCAGGAAGTGCAATGGGTCCCCAGAGGCATAGTTGACAGACCATTTAACTCCTTTGAACAAAATTGTTTTTTTCAAAATGATGTTCAGCGACGAGGGAAGAGGGGGGTTATCTGAAAAGGACAAGGGGACTGGTTGCCCTCTGATAACAATTCAACATCCCTTGAAATGGTTAACATAATACCCTTAACTGTTGCTTAGATATTTAAAGATTGCCAGATATTGCAGAATCAAACATTTCCCCTTTTCTTAATGATAAATCCTGCATATAAACAATGGATAAATTGCATAATCTACAATCCTTGCCCCAGGGTTGTAGGGGGGGGATGACATCCCTGGAGGCATAGCTATTAAACATTTTGACTGCTGGTACTTTGAAGAAAATGACAAATCCAAATTTTTAATCAATGTTGAGCTGAGGGGCAAAAGAACAAAGAGTGGAGGCTTGTTGTCCTCTATTCTCTCTTCAAGATCCTCTAATCATACCTTGAACGTTTCAACTTAAAACCCTCAGCCTTTCCTTAGATATTACTGATATTACCTTTACATAGCCATCAAGCACATAGTGTGCTTTGATTCTGTTCAGCATCCCTTTTTGAACATGCTGTTTTTTCAACATGCTGACAATGCCCTTAGTCAGCAGGCAGTGTCTTTTGCTTTGATCCATTCTGTGTAGCTTTCTCAGGGTTTGACAGTATGCTTAGGCATTGATAGTGGTTCCTTGTTGCATGAAGTTAACAAATGACACACCATGCCTGTCTCAAAATGCCAACACCATGGTTTTGTGCTGGGACAGAATCTGTTTGACCTTCCCCATTAGAAGATAGTGCATGTATCTCCATTCAATGCTTTGTTACTTTGATTCAGGTGTGACTCAAGAAACCATCACCTCCTTTGTGATATCAAGTCAAGAGCTTTGTTGCACACTCAAATCTTTGGTTTCTATGGTCCTTTGTTAAGAGTTTCAAGACCCTGGGAGCACAGTTTCCTATATGGCAGGTGTTCAGAAACAATTTTGTAAAGCACTGATCTTGACACCTCAGAAAATTTGTTTCACAGACTTGTTATGAAGAAGAATCTGTTCTCATAAATCCTTGCTCAACCTAAAGCCACCAAATTGTCTGTAATCAAAGAAGGGCAAGCAGAGTCATCCTCATGGATATTGTCACAGCCATGTTTTAATTTCTCATAACCACTTATGCACTTTGCTTTTAGTCATACAAGTGTCACTAAACACTTCCCAAATTTGTAGATTCCTTGCTGACAAATACCATATCACTGAGCAAACTTCACATACTGCAGTCAAGTTGATAATCTTAATCATTTTGAAAGCTAAGAACAGAATCATTTAGACTAGTTATACAGCTGAAACTGAGCACAGATGTTCCTAAGAAATGGTGATACAAAACACATGCACTTGTTTTGGTATGTGTGTGAACTACTAGTGTTTGCAATAAAATGAACCTTAATCAATAAACACCCCTTGCATGTTAACAAAGGACAACTCACAGACTTACTACCCTTACACTATGGGGTTGTCAACCCTGGAGGCTTTGTTATTTGATCTTTGGGCTATTTTGAACAAAATTGGTATGTCAAAATTTTGATTGGATACATTTGAGGGAAAAGGCCAGGGGGAGGCTGGTTGCTCTTAAATCACTGTTCAATCTTATGAATGGCAATAAAACTTTTGATTTTCAATCAACTAAACCCACTCCAAAGTTTATACAACCACCCTTCAATATGAATTACCTCTGTTTAAAAAAAATAGTAATAATAGTCTATATTGAAGCCTTATAGCCCTTTACAACACGCTATACTAGAGCACTGCTTACTGATTTGAGGTGTAAGTATTAATATTTGTGCTGCATTCCTGGAAAATTGCACCAAAATAATGAGAAGAAACATAACATTTAAGATATAAGATTTCCAAGCACTCCTTTGTGTAGCCATATGTGCCTAAGAAAAGGGGATTATGTACTAAGTTACTTTGTCAGCATTAAAGACACTTGACACTATTACCAACTTAGCAGCCATATTTAATCTTAGGTCATATGCAAAGCTTTGCTGATTTTTTGGTTTTCTACTGTATTTTGTACTTATTTCATAATGCCAAAATAAAGCCAATTAAAAATGCAAAATAATAACAATGTGTAAATCTTGATATTTAGACTAGCCTATTATTGCCTCATTGTGGGGAAGGGAGGGATGTTTCCAGGATGTAATTATGACAGCAGCAATAGTTATATTTAGAAAAAAAATGAATAATCTAATGCATGCAATGGCAGTTTTAGGCAGGGGGGCATTTCCTGACCATTGGTATTAAAATCTTTTAATTTGTATTTTAACACTCTTATTAAGGTATCTTTCCTCCCAGATTATGAGGTCTAAAACCAATACTGAACGCACAGTCTTGTGGTGGTGCCAGGGTAGACCTTTCACAAGCTTGCCTAACCAGAGCCATGACTGCAAACAGTGATGCAGGGTGACCTTGAGGAGTGACACCCCTCAAGGACATTAAAGCCTAGACTAGTAAAAATAAACATCATTGCACTGGATTTTCATTGACTTCTTCTGGGTCTTGTTTGTTAGGTATACTCTTTAAGGTACAGAATTCAAAATCATTGAATTAATATTCCAACATGAAATGAGTAAATATTTCATCACCTGTCACTCTAGTTTTTCTGGTTCTTGTTTTGCTGTAGTTGATTCAAGGTATATATTGACCAGTCCACAATCCTGACCTATGAATAAAGTGAATATACTACTTGATGCCTTTTTTATGCTCTTTCTCAATATAAAAATCACTTTTAGTGTAAATTCAATTTGAAGCCCTTTACAGACCCTTAAAGATGATACCTTTTCCCTATTATTTTAGCTATAGCTTATATACCTCTGTTTGTGTCACTCTTGTTGAAACGAGTTTACCTGTAAATAGAATTGATGTTGACAAAATTGAGAATAAAAAACACATGGTAAATCTACAATAGTCTGGGTAAGGTTAGAAAGGTTGTATTAGGTTAAAATTGAATTTGTACCAATAGCAATTATTACGTTCAGAAAGAGCATAAAAAAGGCATCAAGTGGTAGCCTATGTTATATTTTCATTGGTCAGAAATATGGACAGCTCAATATTTACCTGATTGAATTTACAGGTACACATGCTAAAGGAAAGAAAACCTTGGCACATTCCATGAAAAATCTATATTTTAGGCTATATATTTGCATATTAAGGGGACTGGGGTAAAGTAGGCCTATAATGAAGTTGTGGTCAAAGTGAGTTAAGTGTAGTTATTCAGCATATTAAGATTTGTTTCTTAATTATTTTCCGTTTTAATAAGCTTTAAGTACACAATATTATTTTTCCTTATTTTAAAAAGCTTAATTTTCTGGCCAGTGATTCACTGGCCTATTACTTTACCTTCCCCAGGTGGTGTTACATACGTTTTTCGGGGATTAGATAAGACTACGTTGTTTTTCATAATTCCGATTCCAATTTTATTTGCACTTCCTTCCATTCCTAGGCACACAACCATTGTTTTATCAATAAGACATGAAATTTGTATTTAAATGTTTTGCCTAAGTTCAAGGCAAGCAAAGCACTGTGTTCAAAGGAGCGAAATCTACATAACATTTATACCGAGTGTTTGTAACGGCAGTGATAGAGTTAGAAAAAGAAGCTAGGGAAAGTGTGTTGCTAGTTTTTGATATTTATACTGTATTTCTTTTATCAGCATAAATTTCATTGATACCTGATAATTTGTAGAAAACTTGATTGCAAAATTTTGAGAGAGTGTCCCTTTTAAACCTTTCCACAAATTCTCGTGTGCCTTTGAAATTTACTGTAATTTTCACAAGGGATTATGATTAGTTTAACTATAAATTGCAGAAATAACATTAGAGCAGCAGCAATGAATAACATGACTGATTTCCTTCAAAATAGGCTGAATTTATTTTAGTATCATTCAATTAGTTAAAATTCAATATTAGTTGTAATTTCCCCTGTATTTCTTAGTACTATTTTATAACAATTTCAAATAATCCTTGAAAACAACATCAAAGTCAAAAATCTAAGAAAAGATCTCCTCTTTTCTTTCCGTCTTTATGTATGTAAATATGCAAAGTATTTAGTATTAGATCAGACGAAAAAATGAACAAATTAAAAACAAGGTTACATTCGTAAAAACCTTAAGTAGTATAGAAAGTGGGATTTCTCACCCACTTAACTCATCCATTCAAGTTGCATCATTTTACCATCAAATATTGCACATTTTGAACATTTTCCATTCCTACATTCAAAATGGAAACAGTTCCTTGGAAAAAAAATTTTGGTCTCATTTTTAATCTTTTTCACAATGTAAACACGGCCTCGAAACCTTACCTAGATCACCCCATCAATTTAAGCCCGTTTCATTTGAATTCACACCATTTTAAATTAACATTTCTGACAGTTTCGCAGTTTCGCATCCTCAGACTTAAGATCGGAACAGGTCTTGTGAAATAAGAATCGGATGAACTTGTGAAATAAGAGTTAATTTAAATTCCGTTTTTCTTATCAATTTTAAAATCTGTATATCATCCAATCTAGCAAAAATTATATTTGTTATTATTTTGAAAGAAAATTATAAATTTCGGTTTGATAGCAATTTATGTTTAGGATTCGAAAAAGAAGCTGAACCAAGCAGTAAATGTAATGAAGGTGCTAAAGCTCCTAATTTTAAAAGAAATGGTGATAAAATGCATAATCACTGCTCATTAGTAGATAGTTTAATCATGAATGGGATTACAACCTTTGAGGCGATAAGGAGTTTTTTACAAAACGGAACCTAGAACACTACTTAGTAAAATTCTTATGGAAAGGCAATATCTTTCCATCAATCGAAACGAATATATCAACGTGCTAAAAACTACTATATCTAATCAATTACTTAGATTAATTGATCTGAACGTAGAGAATATTGGATATGTTTTGTACTTGAAAAAATGTTAATGAAATTATTTAATAATATTTATCTATAATAAATGTTGATCAATGAGAAATAATTATTGTACACAAGATGGTAGCGGAATTAGTAGTTTCTTTAAAAGTATCGTCAAGTCCCTATTATTCAAGACGTCCATAAGAAATATATATGAGGAAGTTTGTTCCATGTATAAGACTATGATTAAACCAAGACTTGAATTATTTAAAAACAGAGCGATTGAATATAGAAAATATTGGATAGATTATATTCAAAAAGAGTTAAATAATGTGAAATCCCTAAAAGATATAGTTCCAAATAATAAGAGATTTTTCAATAAACATCTTGATGAACAGAGAGCTTATTGGACGCAATGATTTTAGGGAAGGGTCTTATACTACATTTTCGGTGTTGCTCTTGTTTACATCCTCAGTGACAATCAAAGATCGGCCTTCACTGTTTGAACATCTTTTAAAGTTTATTTAATACTTTTTCCGCAAATAAATGGCAGCGAATCAAGTTGTTTTTCCTTTTCGGTAAATATTTGAAAAGGCTTTTGTTGATGATTCTACAACCAAGTATGAATATATAAAAATTAGAGAAAAATTATGTGAATGTATCTCAACAATTAAATTATAATTTAATTTTTAAAGATGCAGAATCTTGTATTTTACCAAGTGATAGTTATCTTTATGCAAAAGTAAAAATAAAACAATTGGATGGAACTAATATGCAAAATAATGATAAAGTTACTTTAATAAATAATGGATTTAGTTTGTTTAAGAAATGCTGAATAAATTATCAACACAAAATTTATTGAAAATATTGATTATGTAGGTATAACGACTACTGTTAAAACTCTATTGGAATTTTCAGATAACTATAGTCGAAGCTACTTATGGTGTAAAGATCAAACCCAATCCGTTAATTCCTTTACAGCCGAAAAAGAGTTTGAAAACACTTTTACACCAGTTGCAGCAGGTGGTGAAACTATTACAACAAAACGAAATAACGCTTTTATTAGTGGTTTATTTAAAGATTTAATAAAACAAAAGAAAGTCTCGAGGCTAGTATGTATTTGCCATTATTACGATTATTCGGATTTTGCCAAGATATTAATCCGGCTTGTAAAGCCGTAATACATCAAATTATATTAAAAAGAAACGATTTTTCCAAAATGATTATAAAATCCCAAGATATTAATCGTGTTTTTAGAGGCGTTATACATCAAATTATCAAACAGTTCGTGGTAACGAACTGTAGTAAGGAGCGACCCGGCTCAATAGTAAACGAAACTCTAAAAAACGGAATTTCGATGCTGAAAGATATATCAAAAGAATTGGATTTTTATGCTGATTTCAAATGTATAAGTTTCATCAAGTTTAGTTATTGTCATCAAAAGTTACGAGCCTGAGAAAATTTGCCTTATTTTGGAAAATAGGGGGTAACACCCCCTAAAAGTCATAGGATCTTAACAAAAATTACACCATCGCATTCAGAGTATCAGAGAACCCTATAGAAAAAATTTCAAGGTCCAATCTACAAAAATGTGGAATTTCGTATTTTTTGCCAGAAGACAAATCACGGGTGCGTGTTTATTTGTTTTTTTTTTTGTTTTTTTTTCCCCAGGGGTCATCGTATCGACCAAGTGGTCCTAGAGTGTTGCAAGAGGGCTCATTCTAACGGAAATGAAAAGTTCTAGTGCCCTTTTTAAGTGACCAAAAAAATTGGAGGGCACCTAGGCCCCCTCCCACGCTCATTTTTTCCCAAAGTCAACGGATCAAAATTTTGAGATAGCCATTTTGTTCCGTATAGTCGAAAACCATAATAACTATGTCTTTGGGGATGACTTACCCCCCAGAGTCCCTGGGGGAGGGGCTGCAAGTTACAAACTTTGACCAATGTTTACATACAGTAATGGTTACTGGGAAGTGTACCGACGTTATCAGGGGGATTTTTTTGGTTTGAGTGTGGGGTTCAGGGGAGGGGGCTATATGGGAGGATCTTTACTTGGAGGAATATTTCATGGGGGAAGAGAAATTCAATGAAAAGGGCGCAGGACTTTCTAGCATTACTATAAAAAAAACAATGAAAATATAAACATGAAAAAGTTTTTTCAATTGAAAGTAAGGAGAAGCACTAAAACTTAAAAAGGAACAGAGATTATTACGCATATGAGGGGTTCTAAAAATACTTTAGCATAAAGAGCGAGGTATTTAGGAGGAGATAAACACTTCACTCTTTATGCTAAAATTTTTTTAAATAATTTCAACTATTTATTCTACGGCCTTTCTGATTCAGGGGTCATTCTTAAAGAAATGGGATAAAACAAGATTTAGTGTGAAGAGCGAGGTATTAACGAGGGGACCAACCCCCTCATATATATAATCAAAAATATAAGAATATAAAAGTTTGTTACGTAAGTTAATTCTTAAGTTACGTATTTTTTTTTACTAATAAAAACATTCGTTAAAAATAAAAGATCTAGTTGCCTTTTTAAGTAACCGAAAGATTGGAGGGCAACAAGACCTCCTTCCCCACCCCCTTATTTCTCAAAATCGTCTGAACAAAACTAAGAGAAAGCCATTTAGCCAAAAAAAGAATTAATATGCAAATTTCATTTTAATAATTTATGTACGGAGAGCCAAGATCAGTCATGCATTAATTCAAAAACTTTCAGAAATTAAATAAAAAAAACAAGTTTTTTTAAATGAAAGTAAGGAGCGACATTAAAACTTAAAACGAACAGAAATTACTCCGTATATGAAAGGAGCTTTTCCTCCTCGACACCCCGCTCCTTGCGCTAAAGTTTGATTCTTTCTCGCAACTCTACTTTTTAAAACAATAAAAAATTTTAGCGTAAGGAGCGGGGTGTCGAGGAGGAAAAGCCCCTTTCATATACGGAGTAATTTCTGTTCGTTTTAAGTTTTAATGTCGCTCCTTACTTTCATTTAAAAAAACTTGTTTTTTTTATTTAATACTAAAAAGAAACGATTTTTCCAAAATTATTATAGAATCATCATGTATGTTGCATCTATCATGGATGTTGTCAGTATTACCCATTATCAGCGTTTACCCATACTGAAGCTGAATTAATGAAGAAGGAGGATCAATTAAGATATGGATTTGGAATTTGCAGCTCACTTGAACTAAGAGGGAGGTGTAATACATATAAAAGTGATAACAAAACGGATAAAGAATTAACATGGAGGGTAGTCATTGAACGCTATAATACAACTAAAATTTTTGTTCTTTTACAGAAATCTGAAAAAAATAACAGTTATACCCCGAAAAATATGGTATTTGACCAGAAAAACACTGATAGAATTGAAATGAGGGTAAATAGATATAAACATCCACAAAAAGATTTAAATTTGATTTCAGTGATGCTAATGATGATTATTCTAACGCTTGCCAACGTTTTTACAGTTAGGATATAAGTATAAACATGTTGATAGTGGAACAATTGTAAGTTACAATGATTTTAAAACAGTATATCCTTTATTTTGCTTTAATGTTTCAGAGCATGAACCGAATATTTATTGAAGTAGACCAACTGATGATACAGAAATAAAACTTTTATTAAACCATGTACCTGCTAATATATATAACATTTGCTGCGTTATATTTTCAGAAAGAAAAGCAATGATTTAAGTCATTGATAAAAAATTACATGTCGATATGTAAAATATTTTTGATTTGGAAATCTATTTAATAAAATTATTTACTAATAAATGGAGAAACTTTTAAGCTAAGTGAAATGGAAAATAATAGAAAAAATATTTAGACTTTGGAATAGAATAAACGATTACAGGAATGAAATGTGCTGCAACAAAATATGGAAATAAACTCTTTATTACTATTGATTTTAAAGGTGAAATGTTTGATCTATTTGTACCTAAGCATTTTGATTCTAAGGCTGCTAATCTTGAAAAGAAATAAAAAAAGTTAGATAAAGGTATGATTTTAAAGGCTATCGACAGTAAAAATAAAGATAATCTAAATTATTTAGATATTCATATTGAAGCATCCACTAAATATTAAGTCATACTAAATTATTACATTTTTTCAGTAGTATAAAAAAATAGAATATAAATAAACTCTTATTTCACATATTCATCCGATTCCTTATTTCACAAGAACTGCTTCGATCTTAAAACTCAGGATGCAAAATTACAAAAATGTTAGAAATCTTCATTTAAAATGGTGTGAAATCAATTGTAAAGGGGTAAATTGATGGGGTGATATAGGTGGGGCTGGAACCCCTGCTTAAAACGTGAAAAATTGTAAAAATGAGGCCAGATTTTATTTCCAAGGACCTATTTTCATTTTGTATATAGGGATGGAAAATGATGAGCATGTACAATACTTGATGTTATAACGATTTAAAATGGATTAAAAATGATGTAAATTGAAAAGATGAGTTAAGTAGCGACGAAGACCACACTGCCTTTTCATAACAAACAAATATAAAGTAGAAACAATAGGGAAAATCTTTTCAAGACAGTGGATATCAGTTCTGTGAATATTTCGGCCCTATGTCCAATGGCCGTCTTCAGCACAATACGAGAACGAGAGAGAAAATATGTATATATAAGTAAACTTAAATTAAATTTTGAGAATTCAACCTAATAATGCATTTTAAAAAACGATACTTTTTGAAAATCTTCACTCATCAGTAATTATTTGGGGATAAAACATGTGGTTCGAGAATCAATCAAAATTAGTATCAAAATAAATAATAATATTTTTTTGAACAGGAACTTAGGGGAATACTCACTGAATCCTTTATGCTCAAATTTAATTAAAAATGATCTAACGAAATATTTTACTAAACCGATTTACAATAGTATTGAACCAGCTACGAAAAGACCTTTGAGACAGGCTGCTAAAAATGCAAGGATGGTTCTGAGAAACTGAATTTAATCACTTTGTTCTCTTTAGTGTGAATCAATTTATATTCTCACTTCATTCTTTTTGTCAGTCCTGGTTGAACTTCGTTGAAGTAAGGATGCTAGGGCTGTTTTTAAAAAAGTTTTTAAAAATATATCATTAGTTTGAATTCTCAAAATTTAATGTAAGTTTACTTATATATACATATTTTCTCTCTCGTTCTCGTATTGTGCTGAAGACGGCCCTTGGACACAGGGCTTAAATATTCACAGAACTGATTTCTTCTGTCATGAAAAGATTTTCCCTATTGTTTTTTTATTTGTATTTGTATGAGTTAAGTGAGGTAGAAACCCCGTTTTATCTACTACTTAAGGTCTTTAAGGATGTAACCTTGTTTTTGATTGGTTTATTTTTTTTTAGCTAATCTAGGACAATCAATTTTGCATTTTATCCTACATAAAGACAGAAAGGAAAGAACGGACATTTTCTTAGATTCTTGACTTTGGTATTGTTCTCAGGGATTAGTTGAAATCGTTATAAATAGTACTTAGAAAAAACAGGGAAAATTCCAACTAATCTTGAATTTTAACTAAATTGAATGCTAAGAAAAAGATCAGTCCATTTTTGAAGGAAAGCAGTCATATTATTCGATTTCTGCTGTTTTATTGTTATTGCAATTTATGGTACAACTAATCATAATGTTTTGTGAAGGTTAGAGTAAATTTCAAAGCCACTCGAGAATTTGTGGAAAGGTTGTAAAGGAACATACTCTACAAAATTTTTCCAATCAAATCTTGCTATTAGCTCGGGGTTACACCAGAATCGATCTTTCAACAAATGCTTGAGTGTGAATGAAATTTACGCTGATTTTCAACAAAAAAATAATACCGAATAAGTATCAGAAACTAGCAACAATCTACCCCTTTTTTCTTTTTTACCTCTATTACTGCCATTACGAACGCTCGGTATAAACGCTATATAGATTCCGCTCGTCTGAAACACGGTTCTTTGCTTGAATTTAGGCAAAAAATTTAAATACAAAATTCATGTCTTACTGATAATGCTGTCTTACAGGCTGCTAATTTCAGATTTAAAATGAATAAGAGATGATCTACAAAGATTAAATAAATGTGGTATTTTTGATTGCTTCCAGCATATTCTTAGTGCTAAAGGACTGATTCATAACGTGATTGCTGATAGGCTTGCAAATGAAGCAGCCAATATGGGCCACCACCCAGAATCAAAACTGGGGGACCTGCAAGATATTATAAAATGCCCTGGACAAATAAAGCCGTAACCGTTTCCAAAATTGGTCAAATTCTAGTTAATTGACTACTTGCTATCTCGGAAATTTAGGTTTTGGAAATTTTTTAGGTTTGGAAAATGAAACTTTCAGGGATGGGTCTACAGGCTAAAATATTTCCTGGGAAGGTATTTTAAAGTACCCACCTCCACTCCTTATCCCTCTAGAGGGCCCTGAAATTTGCCTACATGACAGGTTATACCTATTGAAATTTTGACAAAACAACATTTTACCTTAATTTTCAGTTACTAGTTGCTTTTTCTCTGCCCTTAGGTCTGAAAATGCAATTCCTGTTATTTGAGTAGAATTCTGAGCCATATCAATTTTTATTTTCAAAATTTAGGAAATGTATTTGCATATCTTTAAAACCTTATAAAATGGAATTAAGCAAAGTTATGAAGCTGAAAACAATTTTGTTGTACTTCAATTAAGCAGAAGATCTATTTTGTAAGGTTTCACTTTTATAACACACATATTTTTAAAGGTCATGGACCCTCTAGAGGGAAAAGGAGTGGAGGGGGGTACTTCAAAATATATTAACAGGAAATACTTTAGCCTGTAGACCCATCCCTGAAAGTTCCATTTTCCTAGCCTAAACCCTTTCCAAGATAGCAAGAAGTCAATTAACTTGAATTTTACCCCAAAATTTTCCATTTTGTTCTAGAGAAGATACAGTGTGGCACTATAGACTGAAATCAGGATATTTTTTTTTGAGTTTTGTCTGATTTCAATGGAACTTATATCATTCAACACTTTGCAGGTGGTGTTTAACAACAGTGGAAACTCCACAACACATATTTTTGATTGCAATATGTTTGTGCCAGAAACTAATAAGATTAAGATAAATTGCAAAAAAAAAAACAAGATTACAGAAATGTTTGACTCATCATTAGCTTACAACTACCTCCTAATACTTAAAGACCAATTTATAGTGTGATGGTCAAAATCATGAAAAAGACAATAGGAAATGAGCTGGTTTATTAACAAAGATCTTCTGTGCAGAAGAAAACAAGAGTGAGAAGAAAGAGCCATATTGGTACTGACCAGCCTCCTGGCCTTAAACTGTTGAGGACAGGCAGCTCAAGTACTTGCACTTCCCACAAACCAAAACAAAGGGAAGAGAAGATGAAAAAGAAGGATTGCTAGCGTCATTTTCAAGTCAAAGGGGTGAAAGGACCTTATACAGTCTGTATGCCTTCATATAAATTCAGGAAGGAGAAAATGATAAAACTATGGTTATGTGCCTAGAAATGGAAGGAAGTGCAAATAAAATTAGAATAGGAATTATGTAAAACAATACAGTCTTAGCTAATTCCTGTAAAACAAATGTAACACCACCTGGGGAAGGTCTAGTTATAGGCCAGTGAAGCGTTGGCCAGCTATAATTTCACACATGAAGATGATGAAAATGGAAAATTGAGCTTTTGAAAATAAAGAAAAATGATAAAGATCTAGAATAAGGGCTATTGAAAATGAAAAATGTTTATGGAACAATTCTTACTTCACAATATTCTGAATAATTATAGTTAACACACTTTGACTGCAACACCACTATATTTTACCCCAATCCCCCTAATATAAAAATATTACATATTTTTCATGTAATCTGTCAACGTGTTCTTTCATTTAGCATGTGTACCTAAAAATTCATTCAGGTACATGACTGTCTACATTTCTGACCAATGAATATAGTGAACAAACCACTTGATGCCTTTTTCCATGCTCTTTTGAATATAATTATTGCTATTGGTGTAAGTTCAATTTTAACCTGATGCAACATTTCTAACCTTACCCAAATATATGGCCCATATTATTTATTTCTCATGTGTTTTTGATTCTCAATTTTACTACAATCAATTCTATTTACATTTAAGCTGGTTTTAACAAGAGTGACACAAACAGAGGTATATAAACTGTAGCTACAATAGGAGGGAAAAAGTATCATCTTTAAGGGTCTGTAAAGGGCTTAAAATAAAATTTGCACTAAAGGTGATTTTAATATTGGGAAAGAACATAAAAAAAGTCATCAAGTGGTACATTCACTTTATTCATAGGTCAGAATTGTGTACTGCTCAATATGTACCTTGAATCAACTACAACAAAACAAGAACTGGAAAAACAAGGGTTACAGGTGGTAAAATATTAACTCATTTCATGGTGGAATACTAATTCAACAATTTTGTTCCAAAATTCAGCCTCCAAAAAAACCCACCAAACAAACAAAACCCAGAAGAATTCAATAGAAATCCAGTGCAATGCTGTGTCCTTTTACTAGCCTAGGCTATAATGTCCCTGAGGATTGTCACTCCTCAAGGTTGCCCTGCAGCACTGTTTGCAGTCATGGCTCTGGTTAGGCAAACTTATGAAAGATCCACCCTAGCATCACAACAAGACCATTTACTCAGTAGTAGTTTTAGACCTCATAATCTGGGACAAAAGGTACCTTAATACGGGTGTTAAAATACAAATAAAAAGGTTCTAATATCAATGGTCAGGAAACTGGGGTTGTGCCTCCCAAAACTGCCAATACTTGTATTAGAATACTCAGTCTTTTTCTTCTAAATATAACTATTGCTGCTGTTATAATTGCATTCTGGTAACTCCCCTCCTCACAATGAGGCAATAAATAGTCCTAGGCTAAATATCAAGATTTACTGATTATTATTATTTTGTATATTTAATTGGCTTTATTTTGTCATTATGAAATAAGCACAAAATATAGTAAAAAACACAAAAAATCAGCAAATCTTTGCATATGACCTAAGATTAAACATGGTTGCAACATTGGTAATACTGCCAGGTGTCTAGAATGCTGAGATACGCTTCCTCTTATTCCTTTTCTCATAAAGGTATACATATCTTTGTCAGAAAATAATGAAATTTTAACTTTTCAGTGTTTGAGTGAATTTTTTAATGTTAGTCCAGATGCTGAGAGGAAGTGCAGTGGATATAATTTATAATTATATGAATGTTTGTATCTAAAATTTTCAACAACATTTGATAAAATTAAAACATCACTTTTCAGGTATAATTTAGTGTAATCTAATTATGTTTTACATTCAAATAATTTCCAAATAGACTTTGCTCTTATATATTCTTCTTCAGAAAGGTTTTTCTCTGTTAATCAAGAATAAATATTGTCCATTGAAGGTAATTTTACATAATTTTTTTTTGTAGCTATCAATATATTCATAGAGCAAATCCCTTTCTTTTTATTTTTTGAATTCCCCAGTTTTTGGAATACATCAGAAGCATACTTAAAATTATTTCTTAAACCATTGCTATTTACTTTACATTCACTTTTAGCTAAATTAAAAGCCTATCTAATGATGAAACTATAATATGGAGTGAATCTATGAAATGCATTTTGTATTCAGTTTTGTTAACAGTTATTGCTTTATGAAATTATATTCATAGAGTGAAATCTCCACTGAATAAAAACTATTTGATTCATAACTGTTTGGTACTAATTCTCTAAGAAATAAATGCAAGTCATATTTTGAGTAAGTGTGCATTACCTTAGGGATATATTTAAGAATTCTAAAGTTTTTATCAATTCCAAGTTCTTTTAATTCTAAAGTTAATCCTTTTATATTATCAGTCATATGTTCATGATCTAAATGAAAATTTTATCTATTATTTCCTTTTCACAAATATGACAGCTTTTAATAGTTGTATTATTACATTTTTCTTTTACTTGTTCTTGTCTATAACCATGATCTCTCCATCTAATTTCATACTCATTGGCTATTGCTGTTCACACTTCTGTTATGGTAGTTACAAAAGGCCCACTAGCATATTCATTAAAGTATTTATAATATTTGTTTTGTGTTGCATCTAATTCTAATCCATTCCAAAATTTTATGATGTGAATTTAGTCATTTGTGTATTGGCTATATAAAAAGAAGATTTAAAGGAATGGATCTACAGAATTTTATTTAAAATCTATTTTCAAATATAAATGAAAAAGAGCTAGAAAAGAGATTATTTGTTTATTGAAGAAGTTTTAAACATTATGGAAATGTTAGTAATGCTCTCTTAGTATCCAAATTTATATTTACTGCTTCAGGTTTATTAGCTTTTGTGATTTTACCCCTTGCTTCTTTAAGTCTTGGGGCAGTTCTGATTGAAATACTTGAAAAATATCTAGGAATAGCGGAAAGAAAGGCTGAGTATAAAACTGCTTATTCATTGTATTTGGAATTGCTTTTTAGTACAAATCACGTCAATTGATTAATCAATAAATAATTAAACAAGAAAATGAATTACACAAAACATATACAGTTTTTTTCTGGAGAAAAATATAACAAATTAAGTTAAATGGTAATAAATATTGCGTAAAGTGTTTAAAGTTTAACACGTAAATAAAATCCTTCTTACTTTCCACCCATTAATATTACTTGTTTCATTAATTGCCCTATTTGTGTTTATTTTCTATTTGCTTCCTCCTATCATTACAGGTCATATTGTTTTTTTTCCACAGTTTGAACAAAATGGCGTATATAGCTTCCTTCTCTGCACGACAAAAAAATGGCACAGCAATCTATTGCATATTCTTAAAAGATTCAGTCTGTACTGAATTTGAAGAATTTAAGAATAGCAAAAGAATAATTTTTTTGCTATTTGTCTATTATTTCATTATTAATTTATGACGTATTGATAACTCCGCCTGTTATACAGCCAGTCCCAAGCCTGGAAGAAGGAGGAGGGTTGCTCGGGGGGCTAGTAACCTGCCACCATAAAACCGATTACTCAAGAAACAGCAATAGATAGCCTCGGATTGCACGCCCCCGGACAGGATTCTTGAAAACGACCGAGTGTTTTCGTATTGGATACTGGAATGTTAGAACAGTTAATCAAGAAACACAGCCAGGAAAACTCAACAGTGTTATGAGGACCCTTGATAAGTTCCGTATTTACATTGCTGGACTTTGAATAGTGAAACATACCATATTTTGTATTCTGGACTTGAAACTAGAAAAGAGGCAGGTGTTGGAATGGCATTAAGTAGTCGGGCCAAAAAATGCCTAGTGGACTGGGAACCTATTAATGAGCGAATCCTTTGTGCTCGCTTTGCCACTTCTCAGGCCAAATTGACAGTTATTGTTGTGTATGCCCCAACCAATGATACCGTTGATCAGACCAAGGATGATTTTTATCGCGTGTTGTCAAATGTTGTTGCTAAAGCGCATCGGCACGATATTGTGACTTTGTGTGGGGACTTTAACGCTAAAGTTGGAAGTGATGCCTCCTATGCCCCAGCTATCCTTGGTAAGCATGGACTGGGGGAAATCAATGATAATGGCGTACGTTTAATTGACTTTTGTGTGACTCATGAACTTATCGTCGGCGCATCATGGTTCCCTCATAAACATATACACAAATATACTTGGAACTCGCCTGATGGTGTAACAAGAAATGAAATAGACCATATTTTAATTGCCAAGCACAGGCGACGTTGTTTAGAGGATGTTAGGACTTTTCGAGGTGCCGACTGCTATTCCGACCATCACCTTGTTGTTGCTAAGTTTAAGCTGAAACTAAAAACTGTCATAAAGCCCCAGCGGTCAGTAAAAAGGTTTAATGTAAGAAAGCTGCAGGACCCGTATGTATTACAAAAGTATACATCTACTTTGTCAAATAAGTTTTCCATGCTAAGGGACGAGTTGTCAATTGATAATCAATGGGAAAAGATCGTCGAGTCCCTGAAAGAAGTGGCACAAGAAGTTGTGGGATATAACAGGAAGAAGAAAGTGCAGTGGATATCTGAAAGTACCTGGGATATCATTGATCAAAGGGCAGAAGCCAAAATTCTCGTAGATAGACATGAGCATAACAGGACATGCACTAGAGAATATCTTGATGATTTAAAAGCGCAGTATAAGCGTCTCAATAAACAAGTCAAAACACGGACTAGGAATGATAAGAGGGTGTTCCTTGAAACTACGGCTGATCAGGCTGAGGTAGCCGCCAGGCAAGGAGATAGTCGTACTGTGTACGCTATAACGAAGGAGCTTGCGGGTATTTCGAAGGCTTCTTCAACCCAAGTTGAAAACAAAGAAGGCATCTTATTAACCCAGACGGATAACATAAACCGACGTTGGATGGAACATTTCACCGAGGTATTAAATCAGGTGCCTCCCACGACTTCTTTAAATATCCCTGAAGAAGCACTGTTTGATCTTGAAATATATTCCGGACCCCTCTTTCTGAGCGAAGTAAAAGATGCTCTAATGACTTTGAAAAACGGAAAGCCAGCCGGTAACGATGGCATACCCCCAGAGCTGTTGAAATATGGTAGAAGCGCCCTAGCAGTGCCCATGTTTGAACTTTTGTCACGTGTTTGGGATGATGAAAAAGTCCCGAGTGAATGGTCAAAGGCAGTAATTGTAAAACTCTTCAAAAAAGGCCAGAAGAATAAATGTGATAATTGGAGAGGCATCGCTTTACAATCAGTTGGCAGCAAGGTTTTGTGCCAAATTATTCTCAATAGAATTCAAAGTGAAGTGGAGAAAGTTCTGAGAGATGAACAACATGGATTCCGCCAAAATAGATCGTGTTGTGACCTAATATTTAGCCTGAGAATCCTCCTCGAAGAATCTAACGAATGGCAGGTTCAACTACTCACAGTATTTATTGATTTTCTCAAGGCCTTTGACTCGATACACCGCGAGACCATGTGGAAAATTTTAATACATTACAGGATCCCAATTAAAATTGTAAATATAATTAAAGCGCTATACCTTGATATTATGTGTGCAGTACAAACCGAGGGTGGCCTAATGGACCGGTTTACCGTTCAGTCGGGTGTAAGGCAGGGCTGCATTCTATCGCCACTGTTATTTGCCATAGTCATAGATTTTTGTGCTTCGTGGATGTAGCCTCAGTGGGGGTCTACAATTAAACCCACTAAGAACCCTTCATGATGGTGTTTTTGCGGACGATATTGCACTCTTCGCTCACGAATCAGAAGATATACAACATAAAATAAATGAACTTGAGCGTGTGTCAAATGCTGTTGGACTGTCCATAAACGCTAACAAGACTAAATCAATGTCAAATGCAGTCATTCCTGACTTAGCTGAGGGACTTTTGGTCAACAATGAGGAAATTGAAGTAGTGAGAGAGTTCAAATATCTAGGCAGCATTCTAACGCAAGATGCCAATCCTGAAAGAGAAACTTTGTGCCGAATAGCATTGTCTGGCTCTGCCTTCAATTGTCTCAGAATTGTTTGGAGAAATAGCAAATATTCCCAGAAGCTAAAACTCAGAATTTGTAATAGCAATGTCCTGTCCGTCCTTACATATGGTTGTGAAACTTGGAGTATCACTGCGCAACTAGGAAAACGACTATGGGCATTCAATAATAACTGCCTAAGATATATTTTGAATATACATTGGACTGAGAGAATAAGACATGATGAGATTTATACCATGACAAATCATACCCCCATCCTTGATGCCATTAGAAAGCAACGATGGATGTATTGGGGGCATATGGTGCGAATGGGTGATGGAAGGCTACCTCATGACATATGGTGTTGGATACCCCCTGGCCTCCGCAAGTCAGGGAGACCCAAAATGACCGTTGGCAGGATGTTAGAGAAGGAGGCGAAGCTGGCGAGGTCTTCGATGGAGGAGCTTTGGTCGAAGGCTCAGGACAGGTCGTTGTGGCGAACCACTGTTGCTGCCTTATGCGCCCTCAGGCGTGGGAGGCCCTAAGTCTAAGTAAGTCTAATGACTTATTGATAAAAACCCAAAACCTAGATAAAGGAAATAGTATAAATAATTTATCTTCAATAGATTAAAAACTAAAAAAACAGATGAATTATTAGGTATGGTAAAAAAAACTTTTCTTTTATTAAATGATCCAATTATCTATTCAAATAAAACTTTATAAATATTATATTCAAATTATACTTCGAAATCATTGAATTCAATAAATTCTTTACGTTTTTCAATAGGTAAATTAAAAGGAATAAAATAAATTTTTCTTTGCAAATCCCCTCCCCGAGGCTGTTATCCATTTGTATTTATTTTTTATTTATGTCAATATATTCTTTACGTTTTCGTATAGATAAATTAATAGAATACTCATAAACAAAATATTAGATTAGAATAATACTTTAAAATTATTGGATTTAATAAATTCTTTATGTTTTTTAATGGGTAACTTAAATCAAAATAAAATTTACAATTTTTTTGGGAAACCTCTTCCCAGGCTATTATCCTTTTTTTTGGTGATCACATATCACCCGGGCTCTGAGGCAAACTCCACAGGGTTTTTTATTTGGAAGGAAGCTCGTCTGCTTCTTGCTTCTTGATCTGGCCAGTGACCTGATCGTACTGACATTATCAACTGCTACATGAGGTAACAGTGAGAGTCAAATTGTTGGATTGCAACCCAGGATCAATCAAATGCCTTACCAACTTGGCCATGTTGGCCTGTAAGGAGATTTTATATAATCTTTTTGTGTATCATTTGACAGTCTTCTGATGCAAGTTTGGATTTCTTCCCAGAATTCTTTCATCAAATGAAGGATTCTTGGGAAGAAAGCAAGACGTGATTAAAAGAAAAATTATTTCTGATTCAGAAAATTTGTTTAATGAAATTAGGAACTAATAAATGCTAAGCAAAATGAAAATGGAAAATGAATATAATTGAACTATTAGGAAAGAAGATTTAGACATTGGAATGGAATACAATATTACAGAAATGAAATGTGTTACAACCAAATATGGAAAACATCATTATCATTATTGATTTTAGAGGTGAAATGGTTGACCTATTTGCACCAAAGCGTTTTGATTCTAAAGCAGCTGATCTTAAAAATGAAATTAAAAAAATAGATAAAGGTATGATTTTGAAAGGTTATTGAAAGAAAAAATAAATAAAATATAAATTATTTTGATATTGATATCAAACTATCCACTAAATATTAAACCAAATTAACTTATTACATTTGTCAGTAGGATAGCAAGAATGGAATATCATTGAAATATTTTTTTTAATTACATCTAAAATTCTTATTTCACAAGATCTGTTTTGATCTTAAATTGTAAAAATGTTGAAAATTTTAAATTAAAATGGTTTGAATTCAATTGAAAAGGGGGTAAATTGATGCGATGAGCTAGGTAGGGTCTAGAACCCTTTTTTACATTGTGGAAAAAGTATAAAAATGAGACCAAATTTTATTTCCATATTTTTTGAGTAGTTCGTTTTTGAGCAGTTCGTGGTAACAAACTGTAAGTAATGAGCGACGCGACCGAATAGTAACCGAAACAAAAAAATGGAATTTTGATAACGATAGATGCATCAAAACAATTGGCTTTTTATGCTGATTCCAAAGATATAGAATTCATTAAGTTCAATGTTACCCATCGAAAGCTACGAGCCTGAGAAGCTTTGCCTGATTTTTGAAAAAGGGGAAAACATTCCATCAAAAATTTTAGATAGTCGTTTTGTTCAGCATAGTTGAGAGCTCTAACAATAATACCTCTGAGGATGACTTGACTCCCCAGGGCCGCTGGGGAAAGGACTGTAAATTTTTCAATTTTTTCACTTGTTTACATATATTGTTTGTTATATGTAGAAGTATGCGGACATTCTCGAGGAGATTTTCCACTGGGATATTTTTTTTGTGTGGTAAGGGCAGTTTCCAGGGGTGAACTTTCATGGGGAAACTTTACATAGGGGAATTTTCCAGAATTCTTACACAAAACTCTTTTATTTATCTTACTTTCTCTTTGGCGTAATTTGAGTATTACTGCTGGTAACGCTGCATATCACTGCATATGTGACCGAAATATCTAGTATTTTTTGTGAAATCTATCACTGTATATTAAAAGGAGCTTTTATTTATAGAATGACTCCTAAATACAAGGGTTGTCTAATCAGGATTGGAAGCTTTTTAAAGCACTAAAAAGCTATAGAGGGAAGAACGAGAGATTAAGGAGGGGGCAGCTCCCCCATTTCCAGAATAATTTTTGTTTCTTTTCAATTTTTAATTGTACTCCTTAATCTTAACTGAAAAAAAAAACGCTTTTTTATTTAATAGCTATGCAGATTAAGGTATAAGAAGAGGATTGGGTTATTTTTAGTAACAACTTGATGGATAATTGTCTATAGTGTATTGCCAGGCCAGTGATGCTAATTCAGGAGAACGTAATGAGATGGGTCAAGGGTTTGTTCCATCAATAAAGATACCAAAAATAGTATTTTTCCAATTCCAGGGGAGGGAGGATTTTAATTTTTCTCGATTTTTCAGTGGAAATACCATAAAAAGGTATTTTCAAAATCTAGAGGGGGGAGGGCAATACCTCCTTCTAAGGTTTCGACCAAAAAATACAAACTCCTATGTTGTTGCCTGATATGCCTCTGGAGTGTTGATCAAGCCGTAATTTTATTGTTATGTGACAAAGTGAAATATTGCACCCTAATTATAGCCAGTCATAGTATTCACAACAGCAAGTTTTTATTGTTTTATTCCCTGCTCTACCGCAAAGAATGACTCGTTGTGGAAAGTTATATGTGGCTATTCTATGACGAATTCAGATATCTAATGCCTTTTCTTGACGAACTCTATCAAACAGTTCGTGGTAACGAACTGTAGTAAGGACCGACCCGGCTCAATAGTAACCGAAACTCTAAAAACCAGAATTTTGATGCCAATAGTTACATAAAAAGAATTGCATTTTTATGCTTATTTTAATTATATAAGTTTCATCAAGTTTAGTCTTACCCATCAAAAGTTAGGAGCCTGAGAAAATTTGTCTTATTTTAGAAAATAGGAGGAACACCCCCTAATAGTCATAGAACCTCAACGAAAATCATACCTTTAGATTCAGTGTATTAGAAAATACTTCTGTAGAAGTTTCAAGCTTCTATCTACAGAAATGTGGAATTTTGTATTTTTTGCCAGAAGACAGATCACGGATGCGTGTTTGTTTGTTTTTGTTTGTTTTTTTTTCTCAGCGGTAATCGTATCAACCCAGTTGTCCCAGAATGTCGCGAGAGGCCTCATTCTAAAGGAAATTAACAGTTTTAGTGCTCTTTGTATGTGAATAAAACAATTGGAGGGTGCCTAGACTCCCTCCCACGCACATTTTCCCCCAAAGTCACCGAATCAAAACTTTGAGATAGCCATCCCCCACATGCCCTGGGGGAGGGGCTGCAAGTTACAAACTTTGACCATTATTTACATACAATAATGGATACTATGAAGTGTACAGACGTTTTCAGGGGGACTTTTTCACGGTGGGGCGGGGTGGGTCGGGGGGAGGGTTTTATGTGGGAGGATCTTTCCATGGATGAATTTATCATGAGGGAAGAGAATTTCCACAAAGGGGGCATATAATTTTCTAGCATTATTAAAAAAAAACAATGAGAAAATAAACAATTTTTATCAACTGGAAGTAATGAGCAGCATTAAAACTTAAAACGAACAGAAAATATTACTTATATAAAGGGGGTTCGTTTCCTCCATAATACTTTGCTCTTTACGCTAAAGTATTTTTAGTAATTTCAACTATTTATTCCACGGCCTTTGTGATTCAGGGGTCATTCTTAAGGAATTGGGACAAATTCAAGCTCTAATGTAAAGAGCGAGAAATCGACAAAGGAGTGAACCCCCTCACATACGTAATAAAATACACAAATATAGAAGTTCATTAATAAGTTAATTCTATATTTAGTACCAACGAAAACGTTCATAAAAAAATAAAAAATTCTAGTTGCATTTCTAAGCATCAAAAAGTAAACAATAAATTTGTATTGTTAGAAAAAGTAGAGTTATGACAAAGAGTCAAACTTTAGCGTAAAGAGCAAGGTGTTGAGGAGGGGAGAACCCCTTTCATATACGGAACAATTTCTGTTTGTTTTTAATTTTTAATGTCGCTCCTTACCTGCAGTTTAAAAAAAACTTGTTTTTTTCTTATTTAATCATACCATAGGGTGATGATCTTTTGGTTCTATGGCGCCGCATTTAATAGCTGCTTCTAAAATGAACATTACACACCAGCTAACGCTAATTGTAACTGGATATTGTTGATTGAAATATTTCTTAAATGAAACTGGAAAGGTTTGAAGTGGAGAATGTGTTTGCTGTGAAAGTGAAATTTGTAGCCACTTCCTGTTTGCTTGCATTGTTTTTTTGTTTTTTTTTTTTTTTTTAACTTTTCGGTTTGGAACTAACCGAAACTTTAAAAACTAAGTTAAACTTTTTACTAAAGTTTAACTTAAACTTTAAACTGAAAGTTAAAACTTTTTAAACTTTAGAACTTCGGTTCGGTTATTGGAACTTTTCGGTTTGGAGGAATTAATTTCCGTTTTGGTCCTAGTTCAGTAGTTTCTGATAAAGCGCTAAGATGTTGTTTAAAAAGATTTAAAATTCAACTAGAAGACTTGTTTAATGTTAATATTTGGTATGCTATTTCTTTTTTTTACCTTCAATTGTTACCTTCGATCATGGCATTTAGAAATTCCATTTATTCTAGTTTTATTTTCAGGAATATTAGTCCGTATTGTTCATTAGTTTTATTTTTTGTTTTATTTTCAGTAGTAGTGAAATACTTGTAAAGGTTTAATCAAATAATAAAACTCATTCATTCATTCATGGCACTGCAACTTAACGCAAATTTAACGTTGTGAAAACGTTAAACTTTAATCAATTAAGCAAGTCAATCATAGTTAAGCGAATCATATAATCTAAGAAACGAAATAAGCACAATTTTAGGCCACGGATTCTTTTTTATTTATTTTTTTAGGGGGGAGGAGTTGTGAGGAATAATATTGGAAACCCTTCTTCGTTCTGTTCCCTCCTTAATCTTCGTTGCAGATTTGGGATTTCTAATGTTTTTAAATGCAGTCAGTTAATAGTTTCTTCTAGTAGATTCTCGTTGTAGCAAACGTATTAAGCTCACTGTAGTTAAGGAGTATTAGTGAGTATAAGGATATTAGTGGAGATTGAGGAGTATAAGAAGATTAGCAGTAGTGGATATAAGTGGAGTATAAGGAGATTAGCAGCATTAGTGAAGACGACCAAATTAGATATGTTCTATATCATTTGTGTTTCAACCATTTCATTTTATATAAGTAAAATTTTAGCAGTATTAGTCCGTATTGTTCATTAGTGTGATTTCAGTAGTAGTGAAATACTTGTAGACACAAAGTACGGAGTATTATAAATAAACAAAAACAAAACGATAAACCTTACCTTAGACCTTAGATCCTCCAGAGCCAGGGGTGGCTCATAGGGCGTCTACGAAACCTCGCCAGACATCTCGGAGCTGAGCTGCAGCCATGACGTCCTCCCACTGTGGTTGAAGAGACAACTCCGCATTTCTCAGGTCTCGGTCGTACTGTCGTCGTAAGGTGTGTCTTGGTCGACCTCTTTTTCGCCTCCCCTCGGGACGCCAATCATATACTGTATTCGGGAGTCGATCCTCTGGCATACGGAGGACGTGGCCAAGGTATGTCCATCTCCTACGTTTCAGAAGGTCAGTAACTAATGGCTGACCGGTTCGCCGGCGAACTTCTATGTTGGTGACCTTTTCCTGCCACGATATGTTCAGGATTCTCCTAAGGCACATGTTTTCAAAGGCTAGGACACGTTTCTCTAGCTGGGTGTTTAGTTTCCAGCATTCACTAGCATAGAGGAGGATGGACATCACATTGCTATTCAGGAGGCGGAGCTTCAAGCGCATAGAGTATTTACTACTGCGCCAGACTGGTTTCAACTTGCTAAAAGCCGATGTCGCTTGTCCAATTTTCCTCTTGATTTCGTTGGCTATTTCACCATCGTATTCGATCCAACTCCCAAGATATTTAAATTCCTTGACCTGCTCAATAGTTTTATTTTTGCATTTTAATTTGCATTTTAAACAGCGAAGAAAAAATAATTCAAACTAACAAAAGACAACATGGACTAATTATCCAGTATCAATATGGTAATGTATCAAAATATTTTTGTTTTTCAACACTTAATACAGAAAATTATAGCCACAGAAACCGAAGGAAGGCTTATTTGATCTGAGGGCAATCAGCACCCCATATTATGCCTCTTTTTGTCCCTGCAAACCCCATGGCATTGGATCAAATAAAGTTTGGCATCACGAGGCTCCTTTAAATAGGCAGCAACAAGGTTTTTCAATATTTGAAATCTTGGTGCAAATACAAAAGAGTCTTGATTGGGTGCCAAAAACAAGCAAAGTCAATGATGCGGACTGAATCAATGAAATACCATGAGCAAATAAGTAAGACTCGTTGGAAACACGCGCTAAACTAAGAATAAGTGCAAAACAAGCTAGATAAAAGTATAAGTGAAAAAATTAGCCACGCCCAAGCTGCACTTAGTTTTCAACGCCAGGACAGATATTAGAGCAAAACTTTCAGAGGGGGGCTCAATATGACATGGGAAAAAGTAAAATCTTGGGGGAAGAGGAGGCAAAACAACTATTGGGGCGGGGGTCGACCTTCACAATATTCCTAGAGCTATACAAGACTGTTCAAATATGCAGAACAAAGTGACTATATAAAATTTTGGATTGGAGATGTTTGGAAAATTATGAGCTATAGAGGAGGGCTGATTGCCCACTAATCACTTTTGAATCTTAAAAAGGGTACTAGAAGTTTGAATTTCCAATCAAATTAGCTCCTTTAAAATATCAATGATATTACTAGGATTGATAGAGAGACACTGCCTGTGATATTGCTTATATGCCCTTTTAATACTTGCATGTGTGTAGTCTTTTTGTCCAATTGAAACTCCCCCAAAATGTTTCAACTTAATACCCTTAGTATTATTAGTTACAGTAACTGTAGAGGTAGCATTAAAAGAATATACGCAGCGTCTTCTGGCTAAATCAAATTCCGTCAAAACTTACCCTGAAAGGTCTAAATTAATAACGTAAGTCGAAATTGTGATATGACTTTGTCACCCCTTTGACTAGCTACATGATCATAGTTTGTTTTGATTTAGTTCAACATCTGCCTAAGCTTTCATAGAAAACCTTAGAACCCTTAGCTTGTGAAATAGCAGTAGTAGCATTGGCATGCATAAAGCACCTTTGTTATTTTTCTCAACATCCCCTTTAACATATAATGAAATTTTCCACTTAATACAATCCACTGGTCCTGAAGCATTGCTGATCTTGACAACATATGTGGCCATAATGTGTTTTGGTTTATTTCAATATAGTTTCAAGATTGCCCAAAAGTTTCGCCTCAATATCTTAAGGTTAATAGTAGCACTAGTAGTAGAAGTAGGAGTAGAGTTAATAGTAGAAGTCTTAGCTTTAGTAGCAGTAATAATAATAGCAGCAGTAGTAGTAAAAGCAGCAGTATTGCAATGCATATATTGTCTTTTGGTTTAATTCACCATCTACTAGAACACGCCAATTTTTTTTTAGCAAATTTCTCCTCTCTACCCTCAGGTATAGTTGTAACAATAGTCACGGCTACTACTCAACTTAATTTAATTAGCCATTGCAATGACAAAGTTAATATGCCTTTTTGATAACCTGTATATTCGTATACATCTTAATATTTTCATTTTTATACTCTTACCTTTACAAGTAGTTGTGATAGAAGCAGTAGTTTGTAGCAATAGTAATAGTAGCAGTAGCACTAGGAAATGTTACAGTAGTAGTAGAACTAGCAGTAGTGTGGGCATCTTGCCTTATTGTCAATTGATCTTCCCTTTCAACATTTTCTGATAATTCTAACTTAATACACAAATCAATTCTTAAAACATGTTTTTTTTCAATCTAAATGCACATAGTGTCTTTTGATAGCTCGAATTTGCCATCAATATTCCCTCAAATTTTACCTTCCTAAACTCACCTTTAATAGTACTATTATCACAGTAGTTTCAGTGGTAGTACAAGTAGTGTTAGTGTTGTATTAGTTGTAGTAGTAGCTGTAAAATCAGCATTATTAAATTGATAGCATTAGTAGCATGTACTCGAATACAACTCGTCAGTGGTTTATCCATTGAATAAAAAGACAGAGCAAGGGTTGAAAAAATACACCAAAGAGCAACTAAGCTTGTACCATATTTGAAACATTTGCCATATGAAAATAGACTGCGCAGGCTAGGATTACTAAGTCTTCAATTCCAAAGGGATATGGCAGACTATTCAATTTATCCTTTAAGCAGTCCAGATTTTTTTTTATTGATAATCCGGCGTGATATTTCTGGTGCTTTTTTTTGTTTGAAGCTGATATTTCACATCGGAAATTAACAAAAAATTATCAGAAAAATTCGTTAAAACAACTTGTGAAGACGTGGCTGGTGTCGTTAAAAATATGTTGTCGACGAGAGTTGCACTAGTGAGTGAAATCCGCGATGGGATTGTACATGAGGGAATCAGTGATTTTGATGTCATTAGAGAAATAAATTCGGCTGTTTGAGTATTTTCATCATATATCAGTAAATTTTTATTAAAATCCTCCATGACCACAACATCTTTATCGTCTAAAGATGCTAATAAGGATTCCAAAGATTGCAGAAAAAGCAAGATTGGTGCCAATGGAGGCTTATAAACGACACATATTTGTAATTTCTTGGTTCCGGCCCGAAATTCAACAGCCAAAATTTCACACAATTTTTCAACATCATATTTTTTTAGCTCTGGCAGACGTTTAAAATGCACTCCTTCTTTCAAAAATAACCCAAGGCTACCTTTTCCATGGTTTTGTCTACTTTTTTCAATGAAATTATATCCCGGAATTTTAACAATATGTTTTGTCGCATCACTGATGAATGTTTCACAAACTCTCAAAATATCAGTTTGATTTCTTGGCAATAATCTGGTTAGCTCATCAATAGAACTAATTAGTCCCTGTGTGTTTATAAATCCAATTCTCTTCGAATTATCTTCAAGTCTGTTTATTTCATCAGGAGAAACATACGATGGCGGTTTTATTTCTGAAAAAATGTTATTTTCTCTTTGGCCAAAAACATTAAAAGTTTCAGAAAGTAACGAAAGGTTTAGAGGTTTCTTCTTCAAAGGTGCCAGCCTATCGCGTCCTTCCACAACCTCAAACTGAGAATGCATATAAAAGAGTCGGAAAGATCCTACCTCGTGCCAGCAAATCCACGCGACAAGGACCTCGTGCCATTGATGAATCATGAAAAACCTTTCATCCTTCGAGCAAACTTATATTGAGTAGGCATAAATGAACAGAAATTAACTGGGGCAAAAATAATGAAGAGAATCTTGAACCAAGTTAGCCTAAGCAACACACGACAGTAAATAATCAACATCACACAAACACAAAAATGAAAAATATATCAATTAAGAGCGGAGTAGACCTTATTTTCTCACACTAGTCGCTTTTAGTGATCTTACACTTTTTCACACTGCGACTCTGAATCCGATTTGTATTCAGGCCACAATTTGCTTCAGTCGTGTAAATTGTACGGATCCATTATCTCGTAATTTCTTACCCTTAGCCAGTAATTCATTTCTCACAGTATTTGATTTGGTCGGCAAGTCCGTGCAGATGCTGACCCCTGTTCCTTTCAATTTCGATATTGATTTGAAAATGCATTGAATATCTTTTTCTGAGGATACTGAGAGGAAAACTGGAGGGGCGGTCGGCTTACGGGTAGACACGTTCGACTTCTGAGACATTCGGTAGCACTGTGAATATTTGAACGTTACCCGTGATTCAGTGTTTCCACTATGGGGATTTCCCCCCTAAAATGAGGATTTTTTAAGTCATTTAGGGGCGAGAGTTTTTTTTAGGGATTCGGGGATTTTTCCTCTCCCATGGACTTTTAGGGAAATTTTCGGGGGTTTTCCTTTAATTTGTTCATTATCATCATCTTCTTGATCAGAGAAGCAGGATAATTCGATTTAGGATCTGTTTCCTTGCGAATTGAACTTGGAAACACAGAGAAGAACTTCTTCAGCTGCTTAAAAAATTTTAACACCACACAGATTTTGAGATGTACAGGGGTCCTAAGTAACAAACTAGCAACAAAGAACTGCTTGAAACAGTTCCATGCTGATGTGGGCTTCAAACAATAATTTCAGCTTAGACTGTTCTCGATTAATGGAGTCATATGGTTTGTAATTTTTGGGTTGTTTTTTCATAAGAGTATTTGGTAGATAGCTTGTCATTTTTTTACAGGTCAGATAAATAAAGTTATAATATATTTTGAGAGTTTTATAGGGTATGTAGTTGTTCTTACTGAAGTAAATTTTTTTGACAAGCATTGTATGTACGATTCTTTTTCTCCGCAGTACTTGTATGATGTTTACGATTTTTGTGCAAAATAAAAAAAAACTTGGACTCGAACTTGTAGCCTGACGTGAAGTACTGACGTGAATAATAGAGGTAGGCTATAACTATTCGAACACCTCTCTTACCGTTTCATTACCCTAGTTTTTGACAGACTAACAACCTGACAGCCATTTTTTAAAAACAATGGCACATGTAGGAATAAATGGATTGTGTGTTTTTGGCAAGCCTACGTACCCAGGGGAAAATCATGAACCTTCATACTATAATTGCTAAATTTTTTGTTGTTCATTTTTTTTACTTGCAAATAAACTGAACATACCACTCGATGTGGACACAGAGACACACATAGACACACACACACACAGACACCCACACAGACACACACACACACACACACACAGACACACAGATACAGATACGCAGACACAGAAACATTACTTTTACTATAAAGTAATTAATTAGTAATTGGAAATACATTGCCGAGGAAATAATTTGTATTTAATTACAAAAGACGTATTTAAAATATAAATTACTCTAGACTACAAAACACTTTTTTCTAAAAGCATAGCGTTTATGATGAAAATTTTACAAAATGTTTGGGTGTTTCCTTTCAACAACATAAGTTTTTCAAACTGCTTACTTCTAAGCTGATTCAATTTTGTGGTGAATACCATCCCCCCAACAGAATAAAAGATGTTCTACTGGAACAGACGATGCTATGACAGTATTGGACTATCAGAAAACTCTTGCAGCGTCCAGATATTATTTCCAGGAATCAATCAAACAGTTTTATCATCCATAAGTCTCAGCAACTGAATGTTCTTGTTACAGCCTAAAGAAGAATCCGTACTCGTCCCAACACCATAACTGTCGAAAATAAAAAAAGCCACCTGAATCGATCGACGACACTTTGCTGTGCTGGGCGTCACAATCAGTCAACCGATCATTAGCATTGAGTAGCAAAATATATTTCATTTCGTCAGAAATCGCATCAATGGTTTGATTGCGAATTTTACTCTTACTTACTAAGGTATCTTACTTACTTACTTACTTAAGGTGAGACATAGGTTATTCAGCTCAAGCAGGCATCAAAAAGCTGTGGACTAAATGATTCCATTGGGTTTTGTCTTCCTTGAGTGGCCAAAGAAACTCTTTTCACGCCTTTTCCCATTTGTGACCATATTTTGGGAATCCCCCAAGTGGTTTGACATTCTTTCTGACAAAGTTATACCAAGATACCATCTGAAATCCTGGTTTTTTCTTCTCGAATCAGAGGCTGCTAGTAGTGCCTGGCACCCTTTTGGGTGCCTCATTACGTGACCTACCAACTTTAGACGTCTTTTCCTGATCATGCTGGAAACGTCATGTTTTTATCTACATGCTTTCATCAGCTCTTGGCTGCTGATTCTTAGCGCCAGCCGTATGTTGCTAATAGTCCGTAGATATTTTTGGTTAAAATGAAACCCTTGAGGGGCCAGGTCTCACATCCATATAACAAAATAGAACGCACACATGCTGAGTAGATCCTGAGCTTTGCCACGAGGTCGATTTCTCTTTCAGTCCAAAGTGGTTTGCATTGCTGGCCAAAGAAAGACCAAGCTTTGCTAGTCGTACTTTGAATTTCACTAGTGGCTCCACCTTTAGCATCTATCGATGACCCTAGGTATTTGAATTCTTCCATGCTTTCAATAGACTCTCCACTGATCTACATAGAAGTGTTCTCTTTGGATGAAAGATACTTTGTTTTTGGGATACTGATCACGAGTCCTGTCTTACTAGCCGTTTTCACCACTCTCTCTGTCATATTTTGTGCTTTCTGAGCGGAGTCGGCGAGTAGAGTACCATCGTCTGCATTTTCGATGTCAGCAATTTTTTCTTGTGATGAAAACGTGACACCATCATATTCTTTCAATACGTTTTTTGCAATCCAATCTATAATGTAGTTGAAAAGAATGAGCGATGCCGAACATCCTTGACGGACGCCATATGTTATTTTAAATAGTTCCGTTAGCTCACCATATATTCGTGAGTTACTCAGGGCGTTCTCATAGTAAGCTCTTAGCAGGTCAACCATTTTCGTTGGAACACTGTCTTCGAGCATAATTTGCCATGACAAGGGCCGTAATATCGAGTCAAATGTAGCAATGAAGTCAAGAAAGACTGCGAAGGTATTCAATTTGTGAAGGAAGCGCTGGTGAAGAAGAAGTCACAGGGTAAAGATATAATCTGCATACCCTTCCAGGGTGACAACCTGCCTGGCTCTTCTGATTTCCGTTATAACCACCTTCGTTTGAAACCAGGGTGGCTTCCACTTGCTATTGCTAGCTCTTTAAAAATAGGTTTTCTTAGCCACATTGTTAAAGCATGTGCAAACAGGTTCTCCAAACCGTACAAAATCACTTCCAGGAGAGCTTGTGTGTGCTTGATAGAGCTGTTTCGTTTCATGTCAGTCATTTCCTTTCTTAGTGCAATCAACGTGGGCAAAAGCGTTCCCATAAAACATTTATTGTCCCCATGCAGTATGTCGAGTGCCCTGGTGGCAGGCTCAATAACCTTGGCATACTCCTTAAGAAATTAAAGCTCAATCGCTTTCAACTTCGGATAATTTAGTTTGGTGCAAACCTTCCATATATTGTCGCATACTTCGATGATCCTTTTCACAGCCTCAAATTGAGAACTCAATTGAGTTGCATTGGGAACAATCAGCTGCTTTGATAGTAAATCTTGAACTTTATCAGTGGCTTTTGAGCTCTGTCTCGTCGCATTTCATAGTGCTTGACACTTCCCCACTGAAGCATGGCAGAGTTTCTTATACAGCACATTTGACAAGGCTCTTTCACTATCTTTACTAACAACAAGATCCAAGGACGTGACTCGCAAAACGCAAGCGGGGGTAAGTAGCATTTACTTCCAGACTCTTCTATTTCATCTAACTTCTCTGTCTGCAAGTCAAGCCCTTGGAGACTTGAATTACTCTCCCCATACTTGAATTAAAAGGCAACAATCTTTCAAATCACCAAATACTGCACAAGTTAGTGTTCGGATTTCCTACCCCCCTCTGGCCTTGCTTATGGTAGAAATGGGGTACTAAGTGATGGATTTTTTGTGATAATAAAAAAATAAGAAAATAATAAATAATAAGAAAAGACCTTTTAATCCAGGAAATATTTCAGAAATTTAAATTCGATGAATTTGCTATCACTTATCGCATTCGGCAGCATTTAAAACACTTGGCTTAAAAATTCGGCAGATATATCAAAATATCTGCTATAGTACAAACATAATCCATGTCAGCAAATTTCTTCCTCAGATTTTTCATCAGCTTTAGGAACCGCTGATCTATACAAGTAGACAGGGTGTCTCAGTGCAAAATTCTTGCATAAAGAGCCAAGTCTTGCACAAAGTTCTTGAAAAGCTTTTTTCTCCGCAGTCACAAGAGGCCACATTTCTTCAAATGTACAGTCCACTATGAGGTCATCAGTTTGACTCTGATAAAGTTTACTTGGCATTTTCTCAAAGAAATCTCTGCTCAGAGTCCTTTTTCTAGGAGTCTGTTCTGTCATGGGCTTCAGAATCCCAAGTGCTGCTATCCTCAAGTTGATTCGAAGGTTTGACACCCTCTCCTGACGTTTCTGAATCATTACCATCATGGGTGTCTGTGAAAACACGCTTATGCTTAAAAAAACACGCTTATACTTAAAAAACCCAGTGATGGATGAACACACTAGAAAAATGAAACTTTTTCAGACAACTGCCCCTACCATAGTTAGACTTCGTATATTTGTTTCCTTCTACATTTTTATTTTTTGCGTAGTATCAAGTCAATTTCGGGGTCAATCTATTAAGTCGGCCGGATGACAAAGGTCATCCAGCAGATGTAATTTTATAGTCGGGACTTTCGGGGTTCCCGACGGCCCAAAACAAGGTGTTGCAGAAGGAGTTTGTCGGATTGGACGATCCCCACCTGAAAAATTCTTCTTAGCAGACTTGCAGTTGATAAGCACCATACCGGATTATGCGAAAAATCCCCCCTCTGTAGAAATTTTTTCCCGAAACCCCTCCTGCGTAAGTGGAACGATGATCCTTAAGAAAATTCCCCCATGGAGAATTTCTCCCGCGGAAAGTCCTCCCTCCATGGAAAGATCCTCTAAATAATTTTAACTTGGTAAAAACTTCCCCTGGACAATTATTCATATCTTTTCCACGGGTAAAATCAAGTCGACAAAGAGAAAGTAAGGCAAACTAAAAAAACAATTTTATGGGAATCCTGGAAAATTTTCTTTTAAAAGAACCCCCCCCCCCAGAAATTTCCCTTCCCAATAAATACTCCCGTTGGAAAATACAACTAGCAGAAACCCCCCCCCCCCCCAAAAAAAAAAAATGTCTGTATGCTTCCTAATTGAAAATTTTATACGTAAGCAATGGGTAAATTTTATAACTTACCGACCTTTCCCGGGGGTTGTGGGGGGTTATGGTATCCCCAAAGGCATAGTTATTGGACCTTTTAACAATGTTGAGCAAAATGGCTCAAAATTTTTGTCGGACGACTTCGAGAAATAAGGGGCGTGGGAGGAGGCTAGTTGCCCTCCAATCTTTTCAGTCACTTGAAAAGGCCACTAGAACTTCTAATTAGTGTTTCAGTGAGCCCTCTACTGGCATTCTACGACCACTGGTTTGATACGGTCACCAGTGGGAAAAGAAAAAAAAGACAAGCTTACAAACACGCATCGGTGATTTTTCTTCTAGTTCTCTGATACACTGAGTCTGATATTCCTGTTTTTATTAAGATTCCTTGACTTTTCGCAGGTGCTTGCCTCTTTTTTGAAATTCAGACAAACTTTCTCAACCTTGTAACTTTTGATGAGCAAAATTAAACTTAATGAGTTTTATATAATTGGAACAAGAATAGTGTGAGCCATTTTATATGTATTTATCGATATCAAAATTCTGTTTTTATGGCACTTGGTATTAACAAAGTGACATATAGCGATCGCAAGTTCTGTCGGTCGGTCGGTCTCTTTGTCCCGGTTTTGCTAGCTTAGGCACTTCCAGATAAGCTAGGACGATGAAATTTGGCAGGCGTATCAAAACCCAGACCAGGTTAAATTAGAAATAGCTGTTCCCCGATTCGACTATCTGGGAGGGAGTGGGGGGATGGTTAATTCGGAAAAATTAGAAAAATGAAGTATTTTTAACTTACGAACTGGAGATCGGATCTAAATGAAATTTAATATTTAGATTGATATTGTGTCTCAGAGCTCTTTTTTAAATCCTGACTGGATCCAATGACATTAGGGGGGGGGGAGTTTGGGGGGCCTAAAATATTGAAAAACGCTTAGAGTGGAGGGATCGGGATGAAACTTGGTGAGAAAAACAAACATAAGTCCTAAATACGTGATTGACATAACCGGAACGGATCTGTTCTCTTTGGGGGAGTTGGGGGGAGAGTTAATTCTGAAAAATAGAAAAATGAGGTATCTTTGGTTTACGAAGCAGTGATCAGATCTTAATGAAATTTCATATTTAGAAGGAGCTCGTAACTCAGATCTCTTATTTTAAATCCCGATCGGATCCAGTGTCATTGGGGGGAGTTGGGGGGGCCGGAAATCTTGGAAAATTCTTAAAGCGGAATGATCGGGATGAAACTTGGTGGGAAGAATAAGCAAAAGTCCAAGATACGTGACTGACATAACCGAACCGGATCCGCTCTCTTTGGGGGAGTTGGGGGGGATAATTCAGAAAAATTAGAAAAAATGAGGTATTTTCAACTCACCATCTAGTGGTTTTGTGCTTTCATTTTAAATCCCAACCAGATCCAGTGACATTGGGGGAAGTTGAAGGGGGAAGAAGAAAATCTTGGAAAGTGAAAAATTGAGATATCTTTATCCTACGAATGGGTGATTGGATCTTAATGAAATTTGATATATAGCAAGATCTTATGTCTCAGATGTTTCATTTTCAATTTGAATTGGATCCGGGGACATAGGAGGTTTGAGGGGGGGGGACAAAAATCTTGGAAAACGCTTAGAGTGGAGAGATCGGGATGAAACTATGGGAAGAATAAGCACAAGTTCTAGATACCTGATTGACATAATTGGAACGGATCGGCTCTCTTTGGGGGAATTGAGGGGGGATTTCCATTTCTTTGGCGAGTTCGGTGCTTCTGGACGTCCTAAGACGATGAAAATAGGTACGCGTGTCAGGGACCTGCACAAATTGACTTGATAACAGTTGTTTCGCCGATTCAACCATCTGGGGGGCTAGAGGGAGAGGAACAATTTTAAAAAATTATAGGTAATTTTAACTTACGAATGGGTGATGGGATCTTAATGAAATTTGATATTTAAAAGGACCTCGTGTCTCAGAACTCTTATTTTGAATCCCAACCGTATCCAGTGATATTGGGGGAGTAGGAGGGGAAATGGGCTTGAAAAATGCTTAGAGCAGAGAGATCGGGATGAAACATAGTGGGAAGAATAAGCAAAAGTCCAAGATACGTGACTGACATAACTGGACCAGATCTGCTCTCTTTGGGGAAGTTGGGGGGGGGGAAATAATTCAGAAAAATTAGAAAAAATGGGGTATTTTCAACTCAACATCTTGTGGTTTTGAGCTTTCATTTTAAATTCCAACCAGATCCAGTGACATTGGGGGGGAGTTGAAGGGGAAAACCGAAAATCATGGAAAACGTGAAAATTGAGATATCTTTATCCTACGAATGGGTGATTGGATCTTAATGAAACTTGATATATAGCAAGGTCTTACGTCTCAGATGCTTAATTTTCAGTTTGAATCGGATCTGGGGACATAGAGGGTTTGAGGGGGGAAACATAAATCTTGGAAAACGCTTAGAGTGGAGAGATCGGGATGAAACTTGATGGAAAGAATCAGCACAAGTTCTGGATACGTGATTGAATTAATTGCAACGGATCTGCTCTCTTTGGGGGCGTTGAGGGGGGGGATTTCCATTTCTTTGGCAAGTTTGGGGCTTCTGGACGTCCTAGGACGATGAAAATAGGTACGCGTGTCAGGGACCTGCACAAATTGACTTGATAACAGTTTTTTCCCCGATTCGACCTTTTGGGGGGCTAGAGGGAGAGGAACAATTTTAAAAAATTAGATGTAATTTTAACTTACGAACGGGTTATGGGATCTTAATGAAATTTGATATTTAAAAGGACCTCGTGTCTCAAAACTCTTATTTTGAATCCCGACCGTATCCAGTGATATCGGGGGAGTAGGAGGGGAAACGGGAAATCTTGAAAAACGCTTAGAGCTTACAGATCGGGATGAAACTTGGTGGGAAGAATAAGTACAAGTCCTAGATACGTGACTGGCGTAATTGGACTGAATCTGCTCCTTTGGGGGAGTTGGGGGGTGTTAACTAAGAAAAACGAGAAAAATTGAGGCATTTTTAACTTCAGAACGGGTGACCGGATCTCTTCGAAATTTGATATTAGAAGGAACTCATGTCTCAAATGTCTTATTTCAAATCCTGATTATATCTGGTGGCATTAGGGGGAGTCAGAGGGGGAAACTGGAAATCTTGGAAGACGCTCAGAGTGGAAAGATCAGGATTAAACTTGTCGGGTAGAATAAGCAAATGTCGTAGATACGTGATTGACGTAATCAGACTGGATCCGATTTCTTTGGAGGAGTTAGGGGGGTCCAGTGCTTCGGTGAGGTCGGTGCTTCTGGACGTGCTAGGACGATGAGAATTGGTAGGAATATCAGGGACCGGCACAAATTGACTTGATAAAGTTGTTTTCCCCAATTCGACCATTTGAGGGAATGAAGGGAGAGGAATTTTTTTTTTTTGAAATGAGGTATTTTTAGCTTACGAGTGGGTGATTGGATATTAATGAATTTTGATATTTAGAAGGACCTCGTGTCTCAGAGCTCTTATTTTAAATTCCAACCGGCGTTAAGCCTCTGATTTTCCTTTTAAATCAATCTGTTGATTCTTAAAATTTTGCTAGAGCCCATGCCATATTAGCTCTTGGCTCTTCCGACCTCGTCAAAAGTGTCATATGAATTCTTAGCTCTTGTTTCGAGTTTCTGTTACTATTGACCTTAGTCACTTCAAATAGTTCGTTACCACGAACTGTTTGAAAAATACCGCAAAGGTTTAAAGTATTCTTTTTTGTAGTGAAAAAGACTATGTCGATAAAAAATGAAGAGAAACTATTTTAAAACCTTTTCCACAAAATAAGCTTTCAAAGGAAAGTTAAGAGCTACGTTAAGCCAAAAATGAGCAGAAATAAAGTCAATTAATTTTCCAAGCACAAAACTACCGCAAATCACCATCAATAAATAACTGCAACCCAAAACGAACAGAAATTGCAAAAAATAACCGACTCAGACTCAAAACGAGTAGAAACTAAGATAAATAGGGCTGAGACCCACCATGCCTTCTAAAGACCAGAACATAATTTGCACTTTACTAAAAAAAATTTTTTAATATTTTCGTTTTCTAACTTTAATAAATCCAAAATTATTAAGACTTTAAGCAATAAATATCAGTACATGTATACTAAACTGTAAATCCACATTCATTTGTTGTTGTATTTTTCAGTACATTTGCTTGTGATGGTGTTTTTTTTCTTTTTACTGTTATGAGAAATTGAAACATTCAGCTCGAAATAAGGATTGTTTTCAGTATAGTGCATATTATGTTCTGAGGGAGATGTTGAAGTTAATTAAAAGACATCATGTGTATCCCTGTTGTGAATTGGGCATGGCTACAATATCTAAAGAGCGGCAAATGCTTTTTCGTTCAGACTTTCAGGGAATTTTGTGGGGAAGTTCGAAAAACTCATAAAATACTATGTAGGTCTACATCCGGATTTTCAAATTGCT